>NW_018408622.1:919268-939738 GCF_002113885.1 Mizuhopecten yessoensis | reverse complement strand
TTACTTGTAGTTGACAGGGGAAACCCCTTAAATTCCCATAATTATAAGAACCTTCATACAATATGTTTCAATTTTAGATATCTCATACATTTAGTTATCAAAATGGTAAACCTTATAAAAATTGAGGGTAAAGGTTTTAGGATGTGTAAACACTGGATAAAAAGTGTTGTTGTTATTTACTGGTGTGTATAGGTTTATTATTAACCGAAAGTACTAGTATCCTGAAACTGAGTCCCTGTGTGTTATCCATATGACTATGATACACCTATGTACAAACTTCAGCTAGATATTTGAATATTGACAGAGTTATGATAAATTGAACTTTTACAATTGGTAGCGTGGTACACGTGTGTAAAGAAACCTACAGATCGTGAAGCATCTTCAAACTGTATCTCTAATATTAATCTAAAATGTAATCGACATCAGAAGATATGTTATTCATATTCATGACTATAACAAACTTTATTGGATGCACAAAACCAATACATCAAACAGTTAAAAGCTTTCAAGGGTGTGTCAGTTATGAAATTATTAAGATTTGCTCAAGATAATATTAATGATTTCAGCTTCTGAAAAGAAACCTGACGTGTTCAAAGCTGCAAGGCTTTTAAAATACCTCTAATACAATACCGTCAAAACCTGCCACACTACATATTATAATATTTTGTGAATTATACACTTAACTTTCACACCTGTGTATATCTCGATGCATTAGGCTATGAAAGCAAATAACATGTTAAAGCAGTGCTCGTCATGAAGTTGTTTATAAACTAACAACTCAATTATGTAAACACCTCACAAACGTGATATTATTTTTTTTTAAATATTTATCTTGACTGGACTTGATCACTGAGGAAGTGTTGCATCAATAACCTTAATGTAGGTGTTTGTGACCAGGGATCTCAAGGATCTATGATAAGTGTTTGTAACCAGGTATCTCAGTGGTCTATAGTGAGAGTTTGTAACCAGGGATCTCAGTGGTCTATAGCAAGTTTTTGTGTAAAGGCATCTCAGTGAACTATATTTTTTGTGAATAGGTATCTCAGTTGTACATAGGTACTGCGTCTGTTACTGTTCGTGACTAGGTACATGTAACTCAGTGAACTATTACCAGTGATTGTGACCAGGTATCTCAGTGGTTTATAGTATTATTAAAGTGTGTAACCAGATATATCAATGACGTGTAAGTAGAGTTTGTGAGTGACCACGTATCTGAATGGATTATACACATAGTTGAAAATTGATTAAAACGTTACATGTAATCAGTTAATCAATTTTTCATTTTCATATTTAAGAACTGATTATTTCACACATTTCGAAAAGTGAAACATATAAAAATTAGTCAAAGTCATGGACCCATGTCTAGTTTATTTCCTTGGTGGATTGACGAATCATATCTACATGTAGCTTATTTTTCCAGATCTCGTGAGTTACATCCCCTTCACACCTTTCGACTCATAGGTCAGACCACGGAATTAGATTGCTATCTAAGTCTGTGCTAGAATTGACCATTTTCAGCCAGTAATTAAACTTGCTTAATTATTCTGTTACCTAATGATTTCATCATAAAGAACAACTAAAAAGACGATCGGCAATTTGACACTCTAAAGTGGGTTTTTTATATACACATCTTTTATAATTATTCATATTTTGTAATATTTTATTTTGAGCACACGGCTTCTCCCCAATAAAAAAATCAAAAGGTTGGCAAGTATGCATTTATCATTTATAACCATATATCATTTGTTTACAAAAAAATAAGTACAATTAACGCCTTTATTAAATACAGATACAATTAAAGGTAGAACAAATATTAGAAATGATAACGTTAATGGTAAAAGACATTGTACATGTAAAGGGGACTTATTTATTTTTTTTAACAAATTTTATGGGACAAAAAAAATGAACAATTGGATGAAACAAGAGACTTAGCCTATATAAGTCTTCTCTAAACCGGTATAGATGGACATAAAGCATAAATTTAATACATTGCTCAACAAGACACACTCATATACACGTACAAACATATAGGCTAGAACATTCAACCAAGTTATAAGAAAGAATAAGAAACATTATTTGATGACATTTGAAAACTAATAAAACACTTTCTTAGCAAATCATATAAATGTTTGTACACTCAGACCACAGTCCATAACACACATACACACACACCCTCACATACACACACATATATATATATAATATGCATTAAGGAGACTAATGGAATGCTTGATGTTTGTCATTTTTGGTAAGTTTCGTTAACGTTATCAGACCACAGTCCATAAAACTGATTAAATAACTTGTAAAAAGAAACTTTTTTCAACACGTCTAAATACATTTTGTACATTAAAAAAGCATGACAATGTATTGTCCTTAACCCATTACAAACTACCAGCAATTGCCGCCTTATTATATATAAATGAATCTCGAATCCCCCTCGACTTCCCATCTTGAACCTCTGAAATACTTATATGCTATGTTGATACGGGTCTCAGCATTATGTGTTCTGTGACCCATATCAGTATAGCATGTGTGACTGACTTGAAGCAAATCAGACCAGGGTAGGGAGTGGGACGGGGGAGTCATGTTGTGACACAGACACGAACTGACAAAGTAGGCTACGCATACTTACCTTTAACCCACACATGCACGTACATACATGTATCTCAGGCGGCTCATCAGCATTGTCGTTAATAAACAAAGAATCTCTTCGTCTGATCGGTTCTCCTTTGCACTGAAGTGACTAGACTTGCACAGGCCTATCTTTCGTGAAGCCGACGGTTGTTTTCTTGTTGAAAGAGTGAAAAACACATATCAAATTTGGTAGACCTTTTAGAGTCAAACATGCAACTTGTCTGTGATGAGGTCAAAACTGGTATGTGGCAAAATTTGAAGCCCGCGATTTTCAAACCGCAAATATTTGTATTGCGAAACACGATTCGTCAAAAACGTCGATAACTTTAATTTTCAAACCCGTTTTAAGGAAGAAACACTTCAAACAATAACGCATATGTTTGCCTAGTTCTCGTAAGCAATGTCCATTTTTTTCAGTTCATGAAAAATCTACATATTTGCCTAAATTGACAAGCCCAATGCCCCGAACAAGTAAACAAATGTCGATGTTTACTATGAAACATAAATTGGGCTTGTATATATTTTGTCAAAATCAACCTGTAACCTATAGTTCACTTATTACTATGTTGTATATCTTAGCCCTGTATGACCCCTGAACTAATTACTATATTGTATATCCCAGCCCTGTATGACCCCTGGAAAGGGCTAGCATGAGTGTATTCCCGCGTGGTAACAGACCTGGGGAAAACTTTGGTAGTTGCCTATAATAATAATAATATTTTGAGGTTCTTATAAATGTATATACCGCTTCATCACAACCTAGTTCTTAAAGCGGTTCACAAATCATTTTCCCAGGGTTAGACACTTACTTTTTTTGCTTGGTAGAACACAGGACTAGTTTAATAGATTATTTACTTAGTCCTTTATCAACGTAACTTGTCCCAGATTTCCTGATGTATGGAAACCTCGCGATCTACAGCATTAAACTGCAAAAGTAGGGGACGGTCCACAGGACTTAAAATAACTACTGCCGTACAAATATGGTAAAGTTTGAGGAAAGTTTTGAGAATAAACATGCAATATATGTTATTTTATGCAGTTTTCTAAATTTTAAAAAAAAGGGGTATTTACATACAATAATTATATTTTTCACAAGTCCAAAGGACCAGTTAGGTAATTAGGTGATTCACTAGACTTTGCTGAAATCTACTAGTCCAGGACTAGCAGACTTGTGTTAGTGTTGAACCCTGTATGCGTGGTTATAGGGCCATTGTAATCAGCCAACAACTTTCTCAACTCCCTGGGGAGCATACAGCCGGTGCTGCCATTCCGGCACTCACAGTCAGCATTCTACAATTCTAGCACTGCCCAACAATATACTCATTTACAGCTGAGTAGACTGGAACAAGAGGAGTAAAGTATCTTGCTCGAATATACAACACAGTGTGGTGCTGTGACTCGAAACAGTAACCCTTCGGTGCACGAGCCCAGCGTCCTACCACTCGACTACCGTGCCTCCGGATTGTTAGTGGGTGTTTTTCATTATAGGACACTGATTTCAACCACTGCAATAATATAAGGTCACCATGCTGGGGTTAAAGGACCCTGGGAGCAATCACAATGATAATTAGTACATGAATTAATCTGTTTATGACCTGCAAAGAGCATGATCATTTCTAAGAACAGACAGACAAACAACAAAGAACTGATGATGTTACATCATCCTTCATTTACATGCTTTACCTGGTCTGTAGGTGACATGCAAAGGCAATAATATTAGCTCAAAGATGATTCGAAATCAGTATTAAGTAATTATGGTACCCAATTTGTAACTATGATCCAGCATTCAATTTCTCAATACAATGTATTCCAATATTAGAGAAGCAACGGCTGCAATATCCATTCCTTTTTAATAACCGAATGATAAAACAGTTTAATCATCTACATTTTAATGTAAGAAAGCATTTTATTGTGAACATATTTTGAACCTAAAGCATGATGCCATTGGGGTTATACACTGTACCAGTATCTTCAGAAGCCTGATAGTGTAATAGATATAAACAGGACCATTGCAACTACAACAACGTTAACATAGAAATGATAAATATACACATGTGTTCTCACCAAGTTATACAAGAGATACATGAACCTGAGTTGTTATTTGTTGTAGTGATGCAAAAAAAAAAAAGTTCATATAGTTCAAAAAAGGCTTTTTGAATTCCTTGAGAGAAATTCATGTTGGGAGTGACCAACATGTATCATATATATATTGCTTGTACATAATTGTCCAATACATATATATATTGCTGACAATTTTAAGAAAAAAGTGAAAAAAGACTAAAATAAGATCTTATCGTAAAATGTACCTTTTCCAGTGGAGGAATGATTGACATGGAGCTAATGAAATAACAATTTCAGATAAAGCGATTTAGGACTTTTCCATCCATGAAGAGTGTTTGATTCTAGCAAATCTGGATCTGAAGAAGATTGTTGAAATTTCAGCCAATTTGCCCTCTTTTGCCCGTCCCTGCAGGTCCTAGGGGTGGGCTAGGTTCTTAATGTTCATACCATCAAAATGCAGTCACATGATAATCATTGAAACCGAGTTTGAAATTTTTCCTACTGAAAGTAAACAACATATACTCAAAAGAGTTATTTCCCAATATAAACTACAGTAAGACCAAAAACAAGGTTACAAATGCTTGGGATACCCAGATCATGACCTGTCTCAAATTTTCCTGTGGACCTTAGAACATTTTATCACCCACTTTGTATTTCGTTCCCTCCCATATTAAGATTAAGAACCTCTGCATGCTTCAGTAAAGACAAAAAAGAATGATTAAAATAAGTTATAATCCCATTTTTGTCTTTATTTTTTTATACAGGTTTTTGCCTTTGCACTTATATTTACAGCCTTCTCTGCTTTTCTGATCAAATTGGAAATTGATATATCAATGATATATATAATTTCACAAAGTTATACACCAAACAGTAGCCATTTACCCAACACATATACTCACACCGGTAGACCATCGAACCAGACATGCACACCCTCATGCATACAAACACATATCTGCTACAAATGTACAAAGGACACTTACAAATAGTCATTCTTTCCGCACACAATAACACAAAGGAATCCCCTACCCATAGCAGCAGTACAATGCACAACACTAGAAGACTTCAAGACACACTTACCCTATGCAGCCCTTAAAGCCCTCATCAAGCATACCCGTGTTTTTAGGTCACCTGAGACAAAGGGTAAAATTGACTAAAATTTCAAAAATCTTCTTCTCAAGATCCAGATATGGTAGAATCAAATACTCTTCATAGATAGAAGGGTCCTAATGTGCTTTACTAAAACTGTGAATTTCTTGACTCTGGGCTTTCACGTTTCCCCCTGGGGAGGGGGTAAACTTTACTATAGTTTATATAGGGAAATCACATTTTGGACTAACATTTGTTTAATTGCCATTGGAAGTTATTCAATTTAGGTTAGCAGTATCAGTATTGGGTAGCAGTTTGATAGTATGCACATATCAGCCCTGACTGACCCCCCGGGGCTGATGGGTGGGGCCAAAAAGGGTCGAATTGACTGAAATTTCAAAAATCTTCTTCTCAAGACCCAGATATGGTAGTATCAAATACTCTACATAGATGGAAGGGTCTTCAGGTGCTTTACCAAAATTGTGAATTCCATGACCCTGGGGTCTCGCGTTTCCCCCTGGGGAGGGGGTAAACTTTACTATAGTTTATATAGGGAAATCACATTTTTGACCAACATTTGTTTAATTGCCATTGGAAGTAATTCAATTTGGGTTAGCATTATCAGTATTGGATAGCAGTTTGATAGTATGCACATATCAGCCCTGACTGACCCTCCGGGGCTGAAGGGTGGGGCCAAAAAGGGTTGAATTGACCAAAATTTCAAAAATCTTCTTCTCAAGACCCAGATATGGTAGAATCAAATACTCTTCATAAATGAAAGGGTCTTAAGGTGCTTTACCAAATTTGTGTATTTCATGACCCGGGGGTGTCACGTTTCATCGTGGGGAGGGGGTAAACTTTACTATAGTTTATATAGGGAAATCACATTTTTGACCAACATTTGTTTAATTGCCATTGGAAGTAATTCAATTTAGGTTAGCAGTATCTGTATTGGATAGCAGTTTGATGGTTTGCACATATCAGCCCTGACTGACCCCCCGCGGCTGATGGGTGGGGCCAAAAAAGGGTCGAATTGACTGAAATTACAAAAATCTTCTTCTCAAGACCCAGATATGGTAGAATCAAATATTCTTCATAGATGGAAGGGTCTTAAGGTGCTTTACAGAAATTGTGAATTTCATTACCCTGGGGTGTCACGTTTTTCCCTGGGGAGGGGGTAAACTTTACTATAGTTTATATAGGGAAATCACATTTTGGACTAACATTTGTTTAATTGCCATTGGAAGTAATTCAATTTGGGTTAGCATTATCTGTAATGGATAGCAGTTTGATGGTATGCACATATCAGCCCTGACTGACCCCCCGGGGCTGATGGGTGGGGCCAAAAAGGGTTGAATTGACTAAAATTTCAAATAATTTCTTCTCAAGACCCAGATATGGTAGAATCAAATACTCTTCATAGATAGAAGGGTCTTAAGGTGCTTTACCAAATTTGTGAATTTCATTACCCTGGGGTGTCACGTTTTCCCGTGGGGAGGGTGTAAACTTTACTATAGTTTATATAGGGAAATCACATTTTGGACTAACATTTGTTTAATTGCCATTGGAAGTAATTCAATTTGGGTAAGCATTATCAGTATTGGATAGCAGTTTAATGGTATGTACATATCAGTCCTGACTGACCCCCCGGGGCTGATGGGTGGGGCCAAAAAGGGTCGAATTGACTGAAATTTCAAAAATCTTCTTCTCAAGACCCAGATATGGTAGAATCAAATACTCTTCATTGATGGAAGGGTCTTAAGAGGTGCTTTACCAAAATTGTGAATTCATGACCCTTGGGTCTCGCGTTTCCCCTTTGGGAAGGGGGGGGGGGGGCAAAAGTTGTTATGGTTTATAATGGCAAATGATACTTTGAATATTACATGTTGATAACTTGATTGGAATTATAACCCTAAGTTGACAGTTTGATACTTTGTAAATTTTGAGCCATCCCTTCCCTCAAGGGCTGTAGGGTTGGGCCCAATGGAGTCCGTGTGCTAAAATAAAACTTCTTCATTTTCCTTGTTTAGAATCAGAGGTGCAGTTTTAAATACTTTTGAGTCTGAAATCTGTATGCTAGATATTGAATAAGGTTGTTTTTTGTTTTTTGTCACTTTGAATAATATTTCTGTTCATGTTGAAAACAAAAATCAACTTTCTGTATAAATATATCAGGTGACCGTTAAGGCTCATGGGTCTTGTTATCTTTTATCTATACCTTGCACAAAAAACCCTGGTAATAATGTTGACTTGCTTGTTATGCTTGTTATATTTTCATTTAGAAAATCTTGAGGCTGCTTTGTTCTTGAATATTTTTTTGTTTTATGTTAAAATATTTCAAAATTATAATGTATATATATATTTCCTAAATTTCTTAGACAAGATTTCTCAAAATATTTACAGTGAAGGAAATCTTCTAACATGGATGTTTAATTAATGAAGTTATAGCCTGGCTAGAAGCTATTAATTACTGTACATACAATGTGACACAATTGATATTTAGGCTTGTCTTGCTAAAAATTGACCATTTTCAGCCAATAAACTTGCTCAATAAACTTATTCTGATTGAGTATAATGATTTTATCAGAAAGAACTCAAAAGATGATTGATGTACACTCAGGTGTTATTTTTACCTAGGGGGCATAAACACGTGACATTTTTTGATGATTATTTATGTTACGTTAGAAATTTCAAAAGATTGGCAAATCTGCGAAATTGTCATTACCATACATGTATGTCAATATGTATCATCTGCTTACAAAAAAAAAGTGCAATCAACACCTTCGGGGGAGGGGGGGGGGCATATTGTGACACCGACACGAACCAACAAAGTAGGCGAAGCATAAATTATTTCAATCACCTTTATAATTAACCCACATAAAAGTACACATTTATGCGCGTACATAGTAACATACCCCAGGCGGCACATCAGCATTGTCGTTGAGACTAGACTTGCACAGGCCTAGCGTTCGTGAAGCTGACGACTGTTTTCTTGATGCTAGAGTGACAGACACATATTGAAATCAGTAGACCTTTGAGTCAAACATAATACCTGTCTGTGAGAGGTCAATACTGGTAAAATTCGCTCAATAGCTTCTCTTGTCGATCACTAGGCCTTTACCCTCCCGTGTTCTTATTCCCGGCGAAGTTGATCTGTTCCAGTCTTTTCAACCAATCAAATATAGCAAATTTTGAAGCCCGCGACTTTCAGACCACAAATATTTTCATTGCTTAACCTGATTCGTCAAAAACATCGAAAACTTTAATTTTTAAACCCGTTTTAAAGCAGAAACATTTCAAACCATAACAAATACGTTTGCAAAGTTCACGCAAATAAGTTACGATGTGAAACATATTTTCTATCCCACAGAGATGTTTAAAACAGTGATTTTTTAGCTTCTGATCTATTAATAACCAATCAGAGAGTCGCATATTTTAAAGTCCGTTCTGCACGACGTAAATAAAAAAGATCGCATAGTATTGTAGTTTCGTTTTGTGTTACTATATATAGATTTTTGCTTGAACTATAAGAGCTCGCTGCGCTCGCTATTAAGGCTAACAACTTTGTAAGAAATAGTTCACAGGATTTGTAACATATCAATCTCTTTCGCGACCCAAATGAATGTTACGAAAGGACATTTTAATTAAAGTTCATTCATTTACCAAGGTCATGTAGAGCTTAAAGGGACTTTTTAGTGAAGTAAGTTTTTTATAACCTTGTCACAAAACTCTTCACGATTCTATAGTGTGAATCTCCTTATGAACAATTCATGTCGAGAAATTGACAAGAGACAATGTTTTCTTGTGTTGTCGGTCGACAGCGTATACGTAGTGCTGTACATGTTCACCTTTCACTGAATGGCCCGGATATTGCCACTTTTTCGGTCGTAGCTTTTAGCACCGGCTTTCCAAATATATGGAACTGACCACACTGGACGTTTGTTTAGGTCATGTCATTATCAAATACGTAAACTTTCGTTAGGAGATATATATTTTCAGTATCAATACTCAGGTAAAAACTTACTCAACTAAATTGACCCTTTAAGTTTTCGTTGATTACCTATTGAGAGGGATACTGGTCTAAATCCATGTATTTTGAAACTTATTTTTCAAGCAGATATTTGTATTAAAATGCATATCGTGTCGATTGTATGGTGCTGTGACAGTACGGGGTATGGGGAACATGGTACAGGGGTACAGGGTGCAGGGTGAAGCGTAGACTGAAACAATTCATTAAATCGTTCAGCTTCGCAAGACTTTGTTGTGTATTGTAGCAAAACAATTTGTTTGCTTGCATAAGAAAATACACTTTCATTTCCGGTATTATCAATCAAAGTTTAAATAAACTCGATTTGTGAGTTCACTGAATCTTTTTTTAAACACCTGAAACGATGTTATCCACTGTGCAGTGATACGAAAACGTACAACAGCTCGAAACAAATATATTTGAACTATATTTACTATTTACATCGTAAAGCTACATTTATTGTTAAACTAACTTTTAAATCAGATATGTGTATCAAGATACATATCGTATCGAAAGCATTGTGCTGTGAAAATACAAAATTAACAGAAAATCCTCATACAACATGTCAAATTTCAGCAAAATCGTTAAACTATTGGGTTCAGTAAAAGCCGTTGAAAAGAATATAAAAATGGGTGGAGTGACGCTACGATATTATTCTCAGGACTGTGGGCGAGATGTCAAACAATGTATGTATCGACGGTTTGACTCACTGGCCGATCGGTCTAAATGCGTCACTCAAGGGTATATGTAGTTGAGCCAATATATATCGGCCCAGCGACACACTAATGGTTAAAAAACCAATGAAAGTGTTGCTTCTTTTTGGCAATTATATGCAGTTCCAAATATGAACAATAAGTTATACATTGTTTTGGCATATGCTATACTATGCTTTACTGTGCATAAACTTTGCAAAGCAGAATATGCAGCGAACTCCCAGGCGAGGTAACTTTAAAGATACTGTTAACTCTTTTAGGAATGCATTTTATTAATTTACATAAAAAATACGTAATTCTTACAAAGCTATATCTATGTCCAATGATATCTTTACTTGAATTAGATATCTAATACAATTTCTTTAATGAGCTATCTCTTAAGGATTAATGTCCCACCGCAGTCAAAACAAAAACAAAACAAAAACAAAAGCAATCCGCTTTAGGTTTTAGTACAACAGTAACCTTCCTAAAGAATCCATGTTCGGCTTCCAATTTCTTTTAATTTTGTATGAAACTCGTTTTTTCAGCGGAACTTTAGCGTTCCAATAGGAAAACCAAACCTAGTTAAACCTCTAAGAAAATAAGAGTTTTGAGAGTAGAAAATCAGAGGGGCCAGACTGGGTGTTGAACACTGATCAATTCAGATTGTTATACTACCACTCCTGCCGACTGAGCTACATGATCAACAGAAACGAAATTAAGGAGAAGTTACTGTATATACGAACAAGAGGGCCTGTATCGCTCACCTGGTAAAGTACTTGATATGAGGTTAAGCGATAGCACTACATTGTATGTACAGTATGTACATATAAAATTTCAAAAAGATCCATCCAGTATTTCTGGAGATATAGCAAGAACAAACCTCAAACAAGCAAATTCGTGGAATTAATATCCCCCGCTTGCAGTACATATTGTAGGTTAAAATTATTGAGGTTAGGTTTAAACATGTGAGTATCGTGCTGTTGAGATATAATGTATCGCTTGAAACTTCAAGAAAAAAAAGCAGTTATACATGTACCTCATTGATTATCAGTAAATATGCACAAATCACATCGGTTGGCAAACTTAGCATGGGTCAGATGTGCATAAGGAATTTGTTTTAAACATCTGAACAATATCTACAGCAATTATCACACGAGAACCAATGAGTGCCCGAGCTGGGTGGAAAGACAGAGAAACACAAACATTGTTATCAAATTTGAAGGAATTTGGCTAATATTTGCTAGAGTTATAAAGCGGAAACTAAAGATAATGACGTTTTTCGTTAATCAAGGGGTCATAACTCTGCCTAATGGAGTCCGATTAAAGTGGTTGTCAAACTTGGCCGACCCCTTAATGCGTTAAACCCGGTTACTAGGTTTGAAGAAAATCAATTAACATTTGTTGTAGTCATTGCACGGTAACGAAACGCAGTAGATAATGACGTTTTCCGTTATTCAAGGGGCCATTACTCCACCAAAGGGATCCGCTGAATGTGGTCATCGAACTTGGCCGAGACCTTAAGGCACTTAACCATGTGACCAAGTTTGAAGAAAATCAGTTAACATTTGTTGTAGTAATTGCACGTAAACGAAGCGCGGCAGATAATGACGTTTTTCATTGTTCAATGGGCCATAACTATGCCAAATGGGGTCCGCTGAAAGTGGTCATCGAACTTGGCCGAGCCCTTAAGGCATTTGACCCTGTGACCAAGTTTGAAGAAAATCGGTAATATTTGTTGTAATTATTGCACGGAAACGAAACGTGACAGACAGACAGAGGGACAAACCCAAATTAATTTCCCCCGTTTCGGTGAAAGCGGGGGATAATAACAAAATCAAAGATGGTGTCCTGGTCATGATTTAGTTGATACACCCTAATAGTAGCAGGCACTACTAGACAACTTGATGGATATAAAATTGATATCAAATCCCGTAATTCCTATGGTAGCAGAAAGATTTCAAAGATTTTACCTTTATTTCCCCTATTGGGCCTCACCCATCTGTCCCCAAACCCCTCTGCCCTTGGGGAAAGACCCACCATTTATACAAAATTGAGTGCCCTTTGCCCTTGAGATGAAATTCCTTAATCCCTAAGGTGGAAGAAGAATTCAGGACTAGTAGCGTTTTAAAGGAAAAGTTGACGGACGGTCGGACGACCGACGCTGCGCCATGGCATAAACTCACTTGTCCTTCGGGTAGGTGAGCTAAAAACTACAGAGCAGCAGAACAGGAATCTTTAAGTGCCCACAGGAAAAAACCGTAGCTAGGACATTTCATTACCATCGATAAGGTAGTTCAGTTGGTTAGAGTTACAGTCCCTGGATTGGAACGTCTTGTGTTCGAATCCTCGTCTAGCGCCACTGCTGATTCGTTTTTGATTATTTAATCTTTATTAGTTTCTCATTCAAGTTTCGGAAGGTGTGTTTTGTACTATCATGTGCAACCCAATTCGTGAAAAGTGAAAAAAATCTTTGTATATTTTGGCTAATTAATTTATCTAATTAGTATGAACTGTTCATATTAGAGCTTCTTAGAATAATAAGTAATAAACAGATAGTAACTTGGGAATTTTAAACATTTTTTTCATGTGTTCACATATTGGGTTGATAGGAATTGTCCTATCATGTGCAACACAATTCGTGAAAATTGAAAAGAAATCTTTGTATATTTTGGCTAATTAGTGCATCTAATTAGTGGAAATTGTTCACATTATAGCTTCTTTGAATAATTAGTAATTAACAGAAAGTTATTTAGGAATTTTAATAAAAAAAAAAAATCATGTTTTCACATATTGGGTTGATAGGATTTGTCCTATCATGTGCAACCCAATTCGTGAAAAGTGAAACAAAAATGTTTTTGCTAATTCGTGGATTTAATTAGTTGAGATGCTTCACATTAGAGTTAGTTTGAATAATAAGTAATTTAAACACAGTGATTAATGAATTCAATATAGTTTTTCCTGTTTTCACATATTGGGTTGTTTTCACATATTGGCACGCTACAAAGGTCAAGCCACATACTTCACAGTGACCTTATTCTTGCACTCTGCATACCGACACCCCAGGATGTCCTTGTACAACAAATCGTGATACTCCAGGTGATATAGTATAGAAGATATGCTTTGGACAATCTTTTTAAATAGTAAAGGTCAAAGGTCAAGTCAAAGGTCACAGTGATCTTTTCTTGTACCTGCATTCCACCTTCCCAAGATGTCCTTGTACACCAAAGCTGGCAAATTTTCCCTGGACAAACTTCTCGAACAGACGGACGGATTTCTTATAAACATTACAATAGGGTGCTGCCGTTATTTGTCACTGACATTTGCAGTTGTAGATTAATAAGATTGCATGGTGTTTTTCTTTAAGACATCGACTTCATATATGATGATATCTAAATATTACTCAGTTAGTGTCATAGCATTTAACATTTAGACTCAGTATAATCCGCGCTATTACAAGGAGGCAGGTACACCAACAAACCTATCTCCAGTATACATACGCACTTGCACGCTTATACAACACACATGGAGGCACGCCCTCAAATAACCTTAGATGGTAATAGGACGTTAATCAAAATAAAACCAAACCTAACCTAACCAGACCTAAATGTAA
The DNA here is from genome assembly GCF_002113885.1 of Mizuhopecten yessoensis. NCBI lineage: Eukaryota > Metazoa > Mollusca > Bivalvia > Pectinida > Pectinidae > Mizuhopecten > Mizuhopecten yessoensis. The sequence goes on along the minus strand of NW_018408622.1, from coordinate 925,625 downwards.
AGCAAATTGCTGATATCATTAAATACCCTATTCCTAGAACTTTAACGTGATTCTAGTAGATCATAATTTATAAGGCAACAGCAAACATTGGTCTCTATGTTCTTAATCACAAATATCAACACAAAAAATCCTGCATTTTATTCACTGTAATTCATAGAAGCCCAATTATAAGAGCACAGTTTACATAAACACGTGTATGTCTTGAAACTCAACACGAAGACGGGGATAATGCTACTATGAGGATATATTCTACTTAGTACTCATTTAATCTTTTAAATGCTTAAAAATAAGATCAACAAACGTTTAGACCAATTCGGATTTCTAACGTTTAACACCTTACATCGAGTTCGCTGATGCGTTTTAAAAGAATGAGTCAGTTGTATGGTACGGTGTAATTTGTTGGCAAACTATTACCAAAGGGACTATTTCCAGCTATGTTAAAATTACGTAGGAGCCTGCCCCCTCATAACTTTTTGTTTCAGAAGTGTTACGAGATTTATGCTGCTGTTTTAATTGTTTTCAATCCTTTATACATATGATGTTATTATTTTGAAACACTCTTTTATTTAGAGGAATAATTAAACTAGTTACAGCATGGGGGTCGAAAAATGGAATATCAGCCTGAAAGTGTTTACTGAAAATAAAAGGAATTTTTTGCATCGTAATACTTAGGAAAGAACATTTTCTTTCATGTAGTGCTTTAAAAATGTATTTATCGTCAAGAATTTGAGATTAATCGAATTTTTTGTAAACATTTTATTGTAAAATAAATGATTTTTCATTCTTATTATTCTTGTATACCAAATATTTCATAGTATGCAGTAGTGATGTTATTTTAAATTTGTACGCAAACATTCCGTCCAAAGAGTGGTGGAAAGTATTCATTTCGCACAACAAAGTACCCTGTGTAACCCAAAAATGTGCGGGCATAAGACACCTCCCTGGTGTCCACCAGAAAGCAATGCACCTGATTACAGGTACATGTAGTTGGTAATGAAATTCGTTGAAAGCCTACAATAAACCTTTCCGTGCATGTTAGGTCACAACAAATTCCAAATTCGAATTTGCTTTATCACTTGGCGTGTTTGATAAAGTTTTTAATACCAACCAATTTTAAGATCAATTGTTATATCCATGTCACTATTCAGAATATGTACTTATACATTTTATCATCAGACTTTCTTTTTTACATTAGGGGATATTTCATACTCATTTGTTAATATTCATCTCAAAATGAAGAGTAAATGAATTGGTGAAGGTCGCCATCGTATCTGCGCGAAATCTCGTAAATGTAAAGGTACACGAAATGTAAAAAAAAAATCCATAATATAAATGGCTTTTGGTTATACTGACTAAGAGCGGCATACATTGCTCAAATGAAGAAGTTATTATTTGTCAGAAGTGCCACATAAGGTATCTGCGCAAAAGAGAATCTAAAAAAAAAAATACTTTTGAAGATGAAACTACTAAAAGTTTTCCTCTCTTAACAATCAAGGACATGTTTTACGAGTCCTGTTCACATAAAAGATGTTGTCTTTGTTTTAACAATTTTAATTTAAAAGGAAGCAAATCCACAACTCTACGAAAACGTGCCAGGCATCATTAAATTTTCACACACAAACTGTGGTGTTCTGCGTCATCACTTTTATTCCTATTTCTTCTTATTGGCAATGAGCTGCACCCTTGAACACAGGTTATACTCTAAGGAAGAGATTCTTTGAATTCTCAATTATGAAGCAGGTTATCTGAAATATTTCATGACCTTTAAGAAGTGTCGTACATCTTATCAAAGAATCAATCAGCATTCACTTTCAATTTTTGTCTCTTGTATGACACTGACTATAACAGGTAACAAGACCGGGAAACATGGCATTATCCCCTGCGCCCTGATGATAAAAATATAGCTAACAAAACAGATATATATATTAACAAGTATATGCCATCACTGACCTCGACCACACTTTTTTTTTACATTTTTTGTAAACCTTCGCCTTTTTAAACACTGTAGCTATATACGCAAAACATATTACATTGTCAAACGATTTTAGGTTTTGACCAAGAAAAGCCAGGGATCGGTGAATTTAGAATATTTCAACATATATTGAAAGTTACATTTCCAAAAAAGCAAAGGTACAACCAAGTAACAAGCTTCATATTGATATAATCTTTCATAAAAATATGTGGAACAGTTTAAGCGTTGTTGCTCGGAAAAAATCTCTAAAACTCTAGTTTTGCAACTTTTGGCTGTTTGTTTCCATGGTAACAGTAAAGAAAATGAAAATAGCAAACGGCACAGCTATAACAAAAACAAGAAAAGTATATAATGTCTCATTCTTCACTGCATACTCTATTCTTAAGACAAAAAGTTATAATAGTGGTTTCAATAATACTAAATAGAGTTGGTTTGGTTTGGTTTGGTATTGTTTAACGTCCTATCAACAGCTATGGTCATTTAAGGACGGCCTCCCCTGTGTGCAAGATGAATGCGTGTGTGTTTTGGGAGGGTGCGATATGTTCTGTTCGTGTTTGTCTCTTCGTGATAGCGCGGAACTGATACCGACTTTATAGTGCTACTCCTCTGAAACAAACTGCCGAAGACACCCAGCAGGACGCCCAGCAGGACACCCCACCCGGTCACATTATACTGACAACGGGCGAACCAGTCGTCCCAGTCCTAAATTGCAGAGCGTTAAGCAGTAGTAGAAACTGCGATTTGTACAGACTCTGGTATGTCTCGGCCAGGGGACAGAACCCAAAGACTTTCTCAAAGGGACGAACGCTCAACTAAAGACCAAAAGTGAGGCATTGTCAATGGAGACATTAGGAAGAAAGTTATTTAGAAAGAAGAGAAAAGATAAGATCCCAAGTTTAGTCGCCTCTTACGATCATGTAATGGGACAGCAGGTACAATGTGCACGCCCTACCTGCAGGAACCACTTAGTAGAGTATATAGTATACAGAGGAAATACAAATCAAAATTTAAGCAAATATCCAAGACATGAATATGAGAAACTGGTAGACATTATAACCCATTGGCTCATTAAGGATGTACTACTCTGAGATCGCATTACACTGTTTTTCTTATATTGAATTTAACAAAGGAGAATATGAGAAAATAAAATAAAAATACAAACACAATTGTATGTCTGTGTGCTTATTACGATGGACACCCATGCAATCACCTAACTTAAATACCCATTTAACTGTGTTAAATTGAATAGCCACACACCCATGTTAACTTAGATGCCCATACAACCATGTTAACTTAGATACCCATACAACCATGTTAACATAGATACCCATTCAACCATGTAAACTTAGATACCAATACAACCATGTTAACTTAGATACCAATACAATCATGTTAACTTAGATACCAACACAACCATGTTATTTTAGATACCCATACAACCATGTTAACTTAGATACCCATACAACCATGTTAACTTAGATACCAATACAACCATAATAACTTAGATACCAATACAACCATGCTAACTTAGATACCCATACAACCATGTAAACTTAGACACCCATACAATCATGTTAACTTAGATACCTATACAACCATGTTAACTTAGATACCAAAACAACCATGTTAACTTAGATACCAATAAGATACCCATACAACCATGTTAACTTATATACCCATACAACCATGTTAACTTAGGTACCCATACAACCATGTTAACTTAGGTACCAATACAACCATGTTAACTTAGATCCCAATACAATCATGTTAACTTAGATACTAATACAACCATGTTAACTTTGATACCAATACAACCATGTTAACTTAAATACCCATACAACCATGTTAACTTTGATACCAATACAACCATGTTAACTTAAATACCCATACAACCATGTTAACTTAAACACCCATAGAACCATGATAACATAGATACCAATACAACCATGTTAACATAGATACCCATGCAATCATGTTAACTTAGATACCAATACAACTATGTTAACTTAGATACCAATACAACTATGTTAACTTAGATACCAATACAACTATGTTAACTTAGATACCAATACAACCATAATAACTTAGATACCAATACAACCATGCTAACTTAGATACCCATACAACCATGTTAAATTTGATACCCATACAACCATGTTAAGATAGATACCCATACGACCATGTTAACTTAGATACCAATACAACCATGTTAACTTAAATACCCATACAACCATGTTAACTTATATACCCATACAACCATGTTAACTTAGGTACCCATACAACCATGTTAACTTAGGTACCAATACAACCATGTTAACTTAGATGCCCATACAACCATGTTAACTTAGATGCCCATACAACCATGTTAACTTAGATGCCCATACAACCATGTAAACTTAGATACCAATACAAGCATGTTAACTTAGATACCAATACAACCATAATAACTTAGATACCAATACAACCATGACAACATAGATACCAATACAACCATGTTAACATAGATACCAAAACAACCATGTTAACTTAGATACCAATAAGATACCCATACAACCATGTTAACTTAGATACCCATACAACCATGTAAACTTAGATACCCATACAATCATGTTAACTTAGATACCAATACAACCATGACAACATAGATACCCATACAACCATGTTAACTTAGATACCATGTAAACTTAGATACCCATACAATCATGTTAACTTATATACCAATACAACCATGACAACATAGATACTTAGATACCCATACATCCATGTTAACTTTGATACCCATACAACCATGACAACATAGATACCCATGCAACCATGTTAACTAAGATACCAATACAACCATGTAAACAGAGATACCCATACTACAACCATGACAACATAGATACTTCAACCATGTTAACTTAGATACCCATACAACCATGACAACATAGATACCCATACAACCATGTTAACTTAGATACCCATACAACAATCTTAACTTAGATACCCATACAACCATCTTAACTTAGATACCCGTACAACCATGTTAACAAAGATACACATACAACAATGTTAACTTAGATACCAATACAACCATGTTAACTTAGATACCAATACAACCATAATAACTTAGATACCAATACAACCATGTAAACAGAGATACCCATACAACCATGTAAACTTAGATACCAATACAACCATGTAAACAGAGATACCCATACAACCATGTCAATTTAGATACCCATACAATCATGACAACATAGATACCAATAAAACCATGTTAACATAGATACCCATACAACCAGGTTAACTTAGATACCAATACAGCCATGTTAACTTAGATACCAATAAAACCATGTTAACATAGATACCTATACAAACATGTTAACTTAGATACCAATACAGCCATGTTAACTTAGATACCTATACAACCATGTTAACTTAGGTACCAATAAAACCATGTTAACTTAGACACCCATACAACCATGTTAACTTAGGTACCAATAAAACCATGTTAACATAGATTCCCATTCAACCATGTTAATTTAGATACCCATACAATCATGACAACATAGATACCAATACAACCATAATAACTTAGATACCAATACATCCATGTTAACTTAAATACCCAGACAACCATGTTAACTTAGATCCCAATACAACCATGTTAACTTAGATCCCAATACAACCATGTTAACTTAGGTACCAATACAACCATGTTACCATGTTAACAAAGATACACATACAACAATGATAACTTAGATACCAATACATCCATGTTAACTTAAATACCAATAAAACCATGACAACATAGATACCCATACAGCCATGTTAACTTAGATACCTATACAACCATGTTAACTTAAATACCCATACAACAATGTTAACTTAGATACCAATACAATCATGTTAACTTAGATACCAATACAACCATAATAACTTAGATACCAATTCAACCATGACAACATAGATACCCATGCAACCATGTTAACTAAGATACCAATACAACCATGACAACATAGATACCAATAAAACCATGTTAACATAGATACCCATACAACCATGTTAATTTAGATACCCATACAATCATGACAACATAGATACCAATAAAACCATGTTAACTTAGATACCAATACAACCATGTTAACTTAGATACCAATACAACCATGTAAACATAGATACCCATAAAACCATATTAACTTAAATACCAATACAACCATGACAACATAGATACCCACACAACCATGTTAACATAGATACCCATACAACCATGTTAACTTAGATACCAATACAACCATGTTAACTTAGATACCCATACACCAATGTTAACATAGATACTCATACAACCATGTTAACTTAGATACCAATACAACCATGTTAACTTAGATACCAATACAACCATG
>NW_018408622.1:914421-914602 GCF_002113885.1 Mizuhopecten yessoensis | reverse complement strand
ATACAACCATGTTAACTTAGATACCAATACAACCATGACAACATAGATACCCATACAACCATGTTAACTTAGATACCAATACAACCATGTTAACTTAGATACCAATACAACCATGACAACATAGATACCCATACAACCATGACAACATAGATACCAATACAACCATGTTAGCTTAGATCCT
>NW_018408622.1:912699-912958 GCF_002113885.1 Mizuhopecten yessoensis | reverse complement strand
TAGATACCCATACAACCATGTTAACTTAGATACCCATACAACCATATTAAGTTAGATACCAATACAACCATGTTAACTTAGATACCCATACAACCATGACAACATAGATACCCATACAACCATGTTAACTTAGATACCAATACAACCATGTTAACTTAGATACCAATACAACCATGTTAACCTAGATACCCATACAACCATGACAACATAGATATCCATACAACCATGTTAACTTAGATACCCATACAACCATGATAAC
>NW_018408622.1:705027-911752 GCF_002113885.1 Mizuhopecten yessoensis | reverse complement strand
TAGATACCAATACAACCATGTTAACTTAGATACCAATACAACCATGTTAACTTAGATACCAATACAACCATGATAACATAGATACCCATACAACCATGATAACATAGATACCCATACAACCATGTTAACTTAGATACCCATACAACCATGTGAACTTAGATACCCATACACCCATGTTAACAAAGAAAGACGTTTGTCCGCAAACACGGGAATATCGTCTGTTGTGCGATTTTTGGATAAAAATTGGCCATTTTTAAGGAAATTAACTAAACACTCTTCAACATTTGAAAGTCCCCGCATGCAGCAAACAAATAGTATTTAATAAGCTTAAACATTGTCATACCAGTTTTCATTAGCGGAAATCAATTTTTGTTTGTCACATGCGGAGGCTTTCATCTGCATGCTTACCCTGAATAGCATATTTTGGCTATGTCCGCATAACAACGCAATTTTGTTACCATGGCAGGGCATCTACGCGAGAGTTTTGAAAAAACAATCTGTTCCTAGAAAGATAGCCAAAATTAAACGTTTCTTATCTTTTGTAAGGTTATAAATTACCAATAACGCCCCAAGTCCTTTGCCTTATTTATCTTACAATTAATTGACTTAGATACCATTACAATCAAGTTAATTTTATTTGCCACTCAACCCATGAAAACTCTGTTACCCATATACCCAAATATGAAGATGTAAAAGTGTTTGTTTTTATTACTTGCAGGACGGGGTAATGTTTAAGCGTAATGTTGACAAGTGGAGCTCAACTCTCTATCCAACTAATCCTATAAGCAGCCTATATAATTTGGCAGTCTACAGACATGCCAACTTAAAATATAACTAGTATACACCAATGACAAATACAAATTACAAACTCCGTTCAACTTCCTTCTTAAAAGCTACCGACGCTACTTAACCCTGACGAGACTTCTCAATTAGAAACTAACATATGACTTAAAAAGAACATCAGCCGGCAGCCGACTTATTTAGGGAATAAAGAAATAATATCTCGAATAAGCTAAATGCTTAAAAAAGAGGTCTTTAACTTAAATATTCAACTATTCAATTCTAACAAAACGAACGATTGGCTCAACCAGAACGAGCAGCCAATCAAAAACCATAAAACAAACGCCCATCACGGCTAGTCCACTGACGAAGTGACGCGATATGCAAAGGTGTGTTTAACTCTAAATTGTACACCGGTATATTACTACTCTGCTGCACTGTCATTTCATACAACAAAGAACTCTTCGTGGACGCAAAACGTGGGAGTGGGGGTTCACGGTGTGGTTGCGTGGATAACTTCGATTATAGACTTTCTCACAATATGTATTCACATTTTTTTTTTTTATTAATGCATTGCTCTCGTGTTTTCAAGAAGATATTTTGACCAAAACTAGACTTCAGTACAAGCTACAATTTCTTTGTCCGCACTATCGTTATAACCTCTTTGTTTATATATTGTTTACGTACAGCGTATCGATTGAACATTTGTTTGTTAGAATCCAGAGCCCATATTTGATCAGACTTATGTATTCAGATCTGCTCTATTTTTTATGATAATTGTCTGTCTTATTATTTGACCCATGGGTTGAAAATATAGATACAAAAAATACAATCGTGCGATCGTGCGGATATATACCCCAATAATGGCATAGTGAAGTGACATTAAAAGTACTTTGGTGTTTTGTTTTATTTTAATTAACGTCCTATTACCAGCTGATGTCATTTCAAGAAGCGCCTTCAAGTGTGTTCTGTGTGCGTACACGCGTGTATATGTGTTGGAGGCGGGTATGTTGGTGTATTTGCCTCCTTGTGATAGCGCGGAACTGATGCTGACTTAATCATGCTATCTCTAAAATACTAAGCTGAAGGCACCCAGTACAGCATTCCACTCGGTCACATTATACTGACCACGGGTGAACCAGTTGTTTCCATTCCTCTAAATTTCCTAACGTTAAGCAGTTAAGCCAATTTAAGGACTTTGATATATCGCGGCATGGGGACAGAACCAATTGCCTTCCTCACCTGTGCGAACGTTCATCATTAAAGCCAAAAGTGTTGCCAAGCAAGGCGCTAGGTCATAAAAGATAGTCAGATGTAAAAAGGAATTTAAAGATCCCAAATATTGCAATGGTTGCAGAAGATTTATTTTGGTCGCTTGGGATTCCCAAACTTTTACCGTTAATTGGCAGTTATTAATGGATGTGTAACTTATAGTAATTTTGTTACCCCATTTCTTGGATTTATTGAGATTAATAAATAATTCTACAGTTTGATTAGGTAGAGATTTGCGGTAATAACGTTTCGAAAAAAATAGAGTATTTGTAATAACTAATGTATAAATTTATCGAGTATAAAGTATATTTCAACCTAAAACGTTACCCAGAATGACATGTTCTGGTAGGAGGTAGTTTTCTTTTAACAATTTAACCCGAAATTGCCATGTTTTATTCTAACAGTTTCTGGCTGGAGCCTGCAGTAGTCACAATTGTTCCGTGTACGATAAGTGCGTCCCTACCTCGGAAAAGGACTACATGTGTCTGCCTGTCCTTATTAGTAAGTAGGTCTTGATATGTCTTGATATCATAATGTGTAAACATAATGATAATGTTTTATATTCATGACTCTAACTTCACGTGTATCTGACAGCCTTAATGGTTCATAAACTAGAAATGTAATTGTCATTCTCAATGTTCATGAAAGCAACGGCGCAGATCCCTGAACTTTTCATTCCGCCATTAAATGGTTTATCATTATCATCTATATACTCCTTTATGCAATTGTACTACCTACCAGTAACAGTTACTTAAGCGCACCGGAGGTGTAAATACAATCAAAGTCATATAATAAGTCCATTGTCATCGGTTGTCAGTGTGGGAATACTCAAATAGATGCTGAGAACGGCTTTAGAAGAACAGTAGAACTTGAGACGAACTTGAGAACGGATTTTCTATTTCCCAGCATTTGTCAACGCATTTTCTTCAAAAAGAACGTCTGCTCGCGCCAAGTGACGTCTTAAATCGGAAATAGTATCCACACAGAAGTGACTGCAAATAGGTCGTCATAATCAAATCAATATAAAATTACAAAAAGATTGAAAGGATAACAACGCTATTTTAAGCGTAAATATAGAAAAGGAAAAGCCAACGGCGATAAGATTTTCTACATTTACGTTTATGATAATCCTTTAATTTCGTTACGTTCGTGACAGACCGAGGATTTTCGATCGTTGAACAATGAGCCTAAACGTCATTTGGAAAACATGGTGTTAGTTGTGTTTTTAAGTGGAGAAATATATAAGGTAGTAGTATATAGATGACAAATAGTTTATCGTACAGTATTTTCAGTGTTTGTCGTTCGAACAATTCGCTCATCGCTCGCACGTAGATAAAATCTGTACGGTGGCCTCTCGATTTTATCCACGTGCTCGCGATGAGAAAATTGTTCTCACCACAAGCCCTGATAGTACAATGTAATAATCTATAGTTCACGGCTGATGTTTTTCTGTTTTAAGGTGCCATTGAATGCCATGCTTGGACGTCAGTAGAAATGACTGGTATGGTCGAGGAAGGACGTAGCCTCGCGACGAGAATACGGTATTGTGAATTGGTAGAACATCGAATTTTCTACGGTAATAGCCCTCTGAAGCCCAAGGGGTGTGGTACGTGCTTCTGTTGTAAACTCACCTTCAGCAGTGGACCCTTCTACCACCCCTGACCCCAAGACATTCCCTGTGTGTATTGTTCTTAACCGATACAAGTGTGAAACCGGAAGTTGCACCATGTCAGTGTTGTATTTATGCACACATCTCTTTATCAACTTCAAAGGACACAGTGTGATGCGAAAGTCGTTTTCTATTTTTGACTTTGGGTACCGAATGGATTTAAACCTACTTACTCTGTTTAAACAATTGGTTATTGAAATAAGAATGGATGTTTGCATGGAGATTACATTCAATTATAATATGATATTCGTCTTCTATGAGACATATATTTTACGAAATACTTAAAAAACCTCATTCAGTCTTGAACCTCGCTTAGTAAGGCAAGGTAAAGTTGGACAGTTATTCGTTATTCGTTATTCGTTATTCGTTATTCGGAATAACGAATAACTGTCTAACTTTACTTTCCGGGGGGCGAAAGTAAAGTTGAACAGTTATTCGTTATTCAAAATTTTACAGAAAAATGACGTTTTTTCTTGTCGGTCGATTTTGAATCTGTTCGATGATTTATGCTCTATTCTTTGTTTATTTTCTGTATTTTCCTTCTTTAATTTCACCTAAGACCGTCCTGTACACTTCCCTTTTCTCTAGACGGTCAAATATGTCCTATTTGCTACTGTAGTTGTGATATTCAAGCTTATAAGGGGACACTTGTTATATGTATTAGTCGAACTTTTACTATATGACTATTGTACATTTGTATGTAATATGTCTGTGGGAATTGTTCTTGAAAGAAAGATTGGCACATGCTATTAACTGTAAAATTTCTGTTCAAAGTATCCTTACCTTATTCATTGGTTACTTGTTTGTGTCTAACTATACTATTGAACAATAGTTGTGTGTTCAAAAAACAAAATGTTGCTCTAATCTAAACTTCTTCATTCTAATATTTTTTTTGCAAATATTGCTCATTGTTATGATCTTAATGTATTACACATAATATTTATCACATTGACTGGCAGTCAATTAATTGGTTTTTAATCATGCGAAAGAAATACTGGTATGCCGAATATTCCACTTCTACACTTAAAGTAATCTTGTCCTATCATTGTATTAATTTGATGTCAATCGCAAGTCTAAAATATATTTGGTCACAATAACACAAATGTTCAATATTTTATTTATTATGTTAAATATGTCATTAAAAGCACTATCCTGTAAAATCCAATAGAGATGACTGTCATAAAATATTCATGAAGTTTTTTCTTGTGAAGCGAGCATGATAACCTATACGCGTTTTGGAGTCAATATAAACGTATTGTTTTTACGGTTTTTTGTGTGGCATGAATTCCATCGACATAACGGTAATATACGACCATTTCAATTATAACCCTTTCTTAATTCTACCGTTGAGTGTCCTCTTACTGCTTGATAAATTGTTAATATATGAAACTAAAATTTCAAAAGAAAGCTGAGCATTTTGAGAGTTCGAACAATTTCGATAAAAACATAATTCTGCTGATGATATTGATTTTTTTTATTTGATTGCCTACCACAGTTTTGCAATGTTAATTACAAATTTATTATCCAAGGTTTGTATTACTTAAAATCTTAAAAGAAAGTTCTGACTTTGCTCAGTTGTGCTCCTTGATGTACATGGTGGGCTCTATTATTAAACAACATTTTTAAATTGTCATTAATTGGCTTTTCATTATGATATCAAGATATTTGAAAATTTGTTCGAGGTGCAATTCATTCCAGAGTCATATGTGACAATGACAGTAAGAATGAAATCCGTCCCTTATCCATGTCTATCCCGTCAGGGAGTTTAGCTCTTTGAACCCATTTTCAGTTTTTATTCTGAATATACAAAAATGTATATATATATATATATCTGTGCTGTACCATTTCATAGTCATGCGCATAACGCTATTTTATACTAAGCCCATCCCTGTCAGAATATCACTTAGTTGCCTTTTATGTCTATTCAATAAGTTTGATGGTTTCGTGAAATCCATGCCTTTTATAATTCTATTACGTCATTCTACATTATAGGTTGTTAATCATTTTTATCTTCAATCTGTTTCGATGTTAAGAGTGTGCATCTCATTACTCAGAATATTTCATCAGTTTCATTTTATATGGATATTTAAGCCCCTGTCACACCTAGCCGCGTTGCCACTGCGATTGCACGGCGTTGTTAAATTTCCCATAGCGCCGTGAGATCGCAGGAAAAATTGATATTTTTCATAAAGATGTCGATGTCACGGCATTCTCACGGCGATCTTGGCGTTTCTACGGAGCTCCATGGCGTTCTACCGCGTTCCTACGGAGTTTTAGTTGGCGATTGTCTGCGCTCTCATGGCGCTCTCACGGCGCTTCCACTGCGTGCATCGAGTTGTCACGGCACCGTATAAGCCCGGTAGAGACGCAGTGTCATCTCAGAAACGCCATACGATCGCCGTGCAAGCGCCACCGATAACCATTGCGTTCGCACTGCGACCTCTGTGCGCGCCCGCGGCGATTCTGTGGCATTGTAGGAGACCTAACTGCGCTGCTACGGCGACCTCACGGCGATCCCACTGCGCTCTGATCAAAACGCCGAACGACGGCGTTTGTTTTGGGCATGCTCAAAGTGCGCGCCGTCGCTCGGCGTTCTTTGTGATCCCATCGCGTTCACTGGCGATGCCACTGCGTTGCCGCGGCGATGCTTGCGATTCCACTGCGTTCTGGATTTTTCTTGGACGCCGTGGGAACGCGGCCCAAGTGTGACAGGGGTTTTAATAAACTGTAAGGGCAATGCATAGGAAAATAGCTTATGTACCTGATACAGTGTATATATTCTTAAATAGTATTTTTGTTCACTATTCATTCAAATAATTCCTTAATTAAGTTAATGTGTTGTGTATAATCATGTCCATATGCCCATGCAAGAATAATGACCGTACGACTGAATGTGCATGGATAAAATAGATACACATGTTTCAAGTCTTAATGTTGTTTTTTCATTAAGGTTAAAACATGTATCTGAAGATTATACGCAACGGTGACATCAGGATGGAGCGTTTGTCGAATGCGTAAAACCTGAGTGTATTATGATATTCTTCCAAAAAAATAATCAAACACAAGAGCACCGGGATCAATATAAATCAACAAAAATGTCTATGCAAATTCATATTTGTGACCGCTTTTTTTTTTTTTTTTTTATTAAAATCGATAACTACGTATAAATGATTTTGTTCCATCTATCACATGTGGAACCTTTCAAAAGATGGACATTTACATCCGTTCTAGATATTTCCAAATTCTGTGTGCCATCTATTTACCAATAAAATTTCAACTTCATTTTCCTGGTCAAACTCTTGTTAAATACCTTTTTAAATCCTAATTAAACTTATTGTAAACGGTTTTTGCCAGACCCCACTTTCTGGAACCATTCAAGTTCAAGTTCAAGTTCAAGTTCTTTATTAACTTTGAGTCTTGCGACTCATCAGTGTAACACATATACATGATATATATATATATATATATATATATATACTTTCTCATAACATTGACAAATATCGAAAATACTAATAAATATACAGACGAGACAAAACACTCGGAGAGCATAACTACTTATGTTAATAAAGCTCTTCTTGAATTTGCAGCTTTAATGTATTTGGCCAATTTTGCTAATTCATTTGTGTTTTGTCCGTTAAATAACTGAATTAATTTAAACATGCTCGGTTTTTTACAATAGTACTTTTTTAAAAATTTCTCACGTAAATCAGAATAACAGGGGCATTTAAGAATAAAATGAAATTCATCTTCGACATCATCTATATCACAAGCGGTACAGATTCTTAAAAGTCGCGGAATATTTTGATAACGACCTTTCTCTACATTTAAATTATGGGCTGAAAGCCGAATTTTTGTTATTTCTTTTAAGTAACCTTTCATAAACGATTTTCTTAAATAACCCTGTATACCAACTTCTTTGTTAAGACATGTATAAAAAAATCCTTTTGATGATGTTCTAATTTGTTCTATACAATCTTGTCTATAAATATCTAAAAGTCTTTCTTTAATTATAATCAAACAGCTATTATCAATGTTATCTGTTTGCCATATGTAACCTAGACCTATTCTATATAATTCATTCTTGATATTAATTACCCATTTGTCGTTACGCACTAACATGTCTTCATAACATGATTTTAAAATGCAATTATCGGTATTTATAATCTTTATCCAATACTTAAAAATTCTGAATTTCCTCAGCAGTGATAATGGATATCTACCAAGCTCTAAATAAACCATAGCATTACAAGTATTTTTACGCACACCGAGTAATTTTTTACAAAACATAATATGTATTTTTTCAACATCCGGGGCTTTATGAAAACCCCATATTTCTGAACCGTAACACAAAATACTGTTTACATATGTATCAAATACTGATAGTTGGGTTTCAATATTAAAATAATTATTACGACATACATTCATAACTGAAAATAAAGCTTTCCTTCCTTGATCTGCTATTTTTTGCTGTGTTTTTCTGAAAGTGCCGTTGTAATTTAACAACATACCTAGATAATTAAATTCATTTACGATTTCCAAAGGACATCCGTTATATGTCCAATTTCCATTGTTTCTTAAAATACCACCATTTCTAAAAACCAGCACTTTTGTTTTATCTGTATTGACCGTTAGATCCCACTTTTTTGTAAATGCTTCTAAAGAATTTAACATGTCTTGCAAGCCTTCTGGTGTTTCCGAAAAAATTACCATGTCATCTGCGTACATCAGCAGGAACAGATTTAAAGTTTGAATTTCTATCGATGGACAGTTGTCAATTAAAAATTGCATCTCACAGTCATTTACATATAATGAAAACAATAATGGAGACAAAATTTCCCCTTGAAACAATCCGTTTACACAATTGAAGAAGTCAGATAATGAACCATTATACTTAACACAACATTTTACGTTATTATACAAAGACCTTATTAACACTAATAACTTTCCATCAATTCCTTCCCTTATTAATTTGAACCACATATTTTGTCGATTAATAAAATCAAATGCTTTTGTATAATCAATAAAACAACAATACAATCGTTTCTTATGTTTAAGACTCCGATTAATTATGGCCTGTAATGCAAATATAGCGTCTATAGTTGAAAGATTTTTTCTAAATCCAAATTGAGCGTCAGTTATCTTACTGTATTTCTTATCAAATGACATCAGTCTATTATTAATGATTGACGTAAAAAGTTTTCCCAAACAGCTAACTAGAGTAATACCTCTGTAATTATTAGTATTATTTGCATCTCCCTTCTTAAAGACAGGCACAATATTACCTTTAGACCATGTTTCCGGAAAGTGCCCGGATGTGAGTATATTGTTGAATAGAATATTGGGCACCGGCACAGATTCTATACTAGTTGCGACCGTATTCTGTATGATTATGAACACATGAAATGTCGTACTAATACTATGTTCATGGTACTGGCTCGAGGTGAATACCGAGTTCTATCTTTATGGCAACCCCTGTGCGTGGAACCGTTTAAATGGTTGGCATCGGCACGGGTTTTAGGCCTATTTGGCCACTAGACTCTTAAAATAATCCCTTAATAAATGTTGTAGCGACATCATACTTCTTTTACTAATTTTACAAAATTTGAACATAGCCATACTAAATTTGGTCAAAATCTAACAACATCTGACTGCTGATCATTCAATATGAATTTACTAAGTTTTTCTTTCTAATTTCAAACACCTCTTTTACTACGTTTCTATCTACACAGATAGATCCGGGCGCCTACCATCGTGCCATCTTCATAGTTTTCATGTTATATTGATCTTTACTCTGCTTATTTCATTTCTGTTGGAATAAGTCACGTAAACAATTTGTTAACTTATAGTAAATTTTCATAAACATTTTAAACTGATTTGTATGACATTGAACTTTCAAAGTCAGGTTGTTATGCTACATATTTACTATATGGTGCCTACTCTATAAGAAGGAGAAACTAAATTTTATATTTTAAGAAAGATCTGTCTAGTATTTGTCAATAAATATGGATAACAAGCTGTAACTGTCAAAATCAAGTATAGATGTCTTTGCGACTATTTTTTTTCTTTCTAAACAGTCTTAATATGAAATATGCACAACTAAGGCCATATGAAACTATACATACGAAATCGGATAAAGATCTACCAAGTGCTTATTGAGAAATAGCGCTAACAACCTCTCAATCTCTTAATTCAACATAGCAGTCTGTCACCCATCGTGATATCCTGATCAGACCCTTTAATGCATAACAGAAGACCACGGGAAACCTTCATGTCAAATTTGATAAAGATCCTCCCATTACTTTCTGTGAAACAATGTTAACATACTTTAACTCTCAACATTCCAAATGGCCGCTCGTCAACCAACTTGGTTTTAATCAGACACAAAATTTGACATTCATAACAAGATCAGAAAGATCCTTTGAATACTTTTTGAGAAATAGCAACAACACTCTTCATCTTAATCTCAAAATTCAAACAAGAAGCCCAGAGGGCCTGTATCGCTCACCTGAATATATGAAAAATAATTGGTATGAAGTAAAGATATAGCACTCCATGGTAGGTGCTGTAAGAACATATGAAATTTAAGAAAGATCCATCCAGTACTTGAGATATAGCGAGAACAAATTTCAAACAGAGCCCCATCCCTATACCCCTAGGGGGTCATACCCACCAACTATACAAAATTGAGTCCCCTTGGCCCAAGGTTGCTCCAGACTAAATGAGGATAAAATCCCTTAATCCCGATGATACAAGAAGGATTTTAAAGGTTTTACCTCTATTTCTCCTATTGGACCCCGCCCTTCTGCCCCCTGGGAGACCACACCCACTCCTTATACAAAATTGAGTCCCCTTGGCCCAAGGATGCTCCAGACTAAATTAGGATTAAATCCCTTAATTCCTATGGTAGGAGAAGAATTTTAAAGTTTTTACCTCTATTTTCCCCTATTCGACCCGCCTCTCTGACTCCAGGGGGTCAGACCCACCGTTTATACAAAATTGGTTCCCCTTCACCCAAGGATGCTTCATGCCAAATTTGGAAAAAAAACTGTCATTCGTACAAAAGAAGAAGGATTTTGAAGAATTTGCTATGTTTCCCCTATTGGGCCCCTCCCTACTGCCCCCAGGGGAGGGCCACACTCGTTGTTTATACGAAATTGAGTCCCGTTTGCCCAAGGATGCTCCAGATTAAATGGGGATATAATCCCTTTATCACTATGGTAGAAGAGATTATAAAGGTTTTACCTCTATTTCCCACTGCGATTGCACGGCGTTGTTAAATTTCCAAGAGCGCCGTGAGATCGCAGGAAAAATTGATACTTTTCATAAAGATGTCGAAGTCACGGCATTCTCACGGCGATCTTGGCGTTTCTACGGAGCTCCATGGCGTTCTACCGCGTTCCTACGGAGTTTTAGTTGGCGATTGTCTGCGCTCTCATGGCGCTCTCTCTATTGGGTCAAGCCCCTCGGGTCCCGGGGGGGCCACACCCACTGTTTATACCAATGGGTTCCCCTTTACCCAAGGATGCTCCACACCAAATATGGACCATTTCCTTCACCTAAGGATGCTTCAGACTAAATATGGAACAAATCCTTTCATTCCTACAGAAGGAGAAGGATTTTAAAGAATTTGCTATATTTCCCCTATTGGGCCACGCCCCTCAGCCCCCAGGGGGAACAGAACCACCATTTATACAAAATTCGCTCCCCTTCCCCCATGGATGATTCTGACTAAATTTGGTCAAAATGTAGCCGCCTGTCGGCCACCTTTGTTTTCATGTCAGATCCCAAATTCGATATGTGTAACTACAGACCATAAGAACATTCGTGTTAAACTTCAGAAAAACCACCCCAGTTCTTTCTGAAAAATGGCGTTAACAATCTATCAACATTCAAAATGGACATATGTTGGTGGTAATTTAACACGGTGTGATATTGTACCACCTGTATACACTTTCTACGTAAAGTTAACGAATAACGAATAAATGTAAAGTAAACGAATAACGAATAAATGTCCAACTTTACTTTGCTGCTAAGTAATTCATCACTGTAAACTCATGTAAACAATTAATTCATTAAAGCGTAGTCAATCAGAGAATTGTGCCTCTGTCGTATGTTATCAGCTGAATACATTATGTGTGCCTGATAAAAATGCGCGTGCGCTGTTGCCATGTACTGTGTAAATGTTGAATTTTAGCGAGTGTGGAAATGATCGCGTTTCTTGCGGTGTGTAAATTAGCAATAACCACAGGCGAATATTTAAGCATTGAACTGCCTTCTTTGGAAAGTCATTGTCCTATAATTCTAACAGGATTGCAGACAAATTAAATAATGCGCGTTATGATTAATTTGTCTGTGAGAAATATAGAAAAAAAACTTTCCAAAGAAGGCAGTTTAATACTTATATTTCCGTTTTTAATTAAGTTTTTCTTATATTTCCAACCTGTTGCACATTTCAAAGTCAAATTTCGCGCTGTCTGTCAAAGGGACTTGTTCTTATGACGTCACGAGTACACGCGACCGGTACCGGCAAAACAAATAAAGTTAGTTAAAATAAACATAAAATCCTCAATTTAATTTCAACAATATATTCCACCGTGAGGATATTCACCTTTTATAAAACATAACTGCGTACTTTATTGCGAGTTGCAATGATTGATTGGGGTTTTTAATCCGGTACCACGAGGAATGCGTATTGTTATTGACGTGGTGATTTGGCCTGGAGACAAAATGTGAATTGAGCGATTATATTGAAAGTACAGTCGTAAACTGATGCGTTTGTGAAGAATCCGGGAGTTACCGTGTTTGTGGAATGAAGATTTATTTGCGTTGATGTGTTGTTTGCCATTTTCTAGCAGGCGACAATTATTTCGTGACGTCAATAATACGCTTAATATAGTGACGTCGGTCAAAACGACGTCATTTAGTTACGACGTCACGAACATGTTCTTCATATCATTACACCGATGGGAATTATGTAGAAATTATGTGAAAATTATGATCTGATATCTTTCTATTTTGTTTGGTAAGGTTATATAGTGGCGATGCAGAGCAAGGGAAATATTTAAGCATTGAACTGTTTTTGTATGATACAAAAACAGTTCAATACTTATATTTACGTTTTCTCTGCTTCTTAGGTTCTTTTTTAACTTATAATTTATATTCAAAATTAAAAATGCTCGCCTTATCGACAGTCCACACAATTTCGTTCAATAGTTTGAACAGCGTATTGTCGCGTGCTGATTGGCAAACAAAGTAGTACTTTGAAATTTTAACAAACACTTCAATTTTATTCCACAATTCAGTATCAATACAATCAATTGCGTAAGATATGTCTATAGGGTGATTTAAGTTTATCAATAGAACTCTTAGCTGAGAGTTAGATTTGAAATTGTTTAGATTTTCCCCCGGAACAAATTTCGCGCATGGACAAATACAGTGAACACCGTAAATCCGACCTTGCCCTCCACGAGGGAGTTATTTTTGGAAGTTAATTCGAACTTTTCTCTTTGCTCATTTTGTGAAGAATCCAGGCGTGAATGTATTTGTTGATTATATGGGAACCTGACAACAGTCTGTAGATTCTATAACATTCTCGTTATTTGACATGTCGTCAGAAACTGAGAAATGGTGGATGCGAGACGCGTGAAACTGATAGCGTTTGAAGTGAGTGATCTTGCGACGGAGCACAGGTTCGTTACAAATGTCTGAAATGTTTATGTGTGCTGTGACTCATATCAGTAGGTCTGTAACATATGTGTCAGTAGGTCTATAGAATATGTGTATTTCAGACATTTGTAACGAACCCCTGTTGATCAGTGCAGTGTAACAGACGATATTTCTGATAAATTGCATGAGCGTTAAAATTGTTTCCATTGCCGGCATTGGTGATTTCAACCGATGTGCATTCTGTACGATATTGAAGACATTGATCTTGTTTTCGTTGAATAAAAGTGTTTTTTATTTTATTTTTTATTTTGCACATAAATTTACAATGACATTGTCAAATCTCACAATGCCCAGCGATATTTCAGCAGCCGTCATGTTTATTTATATTGGATATTGACTAATTATTGTAGTTCCGGTCAGTGTTGTATTAATACGCTAAGAATTGTGTCTCGTGATGCATGGTAATTAATTATAAAGTCCCATCAACGACACAGCTTTCAAAGAGGACATATAGTGACAATGCCATGCAAATGTAAATATATATATATATGTATCAAACCATTGCCAGCGCAGCAATCCAGAACGTGATCAGTTGAAAGAGCCACAACGCAATTATTTCCGCCCTGGAGAATTCCAATTTCACAGTTTTTGACACCGTCAAATATATTCTCTGTAGGATAGAGAAACTCCGTACATTAATGATTCATTTTAACATGTATACCATCATTTGTCATTGAAGACGACGTGAAGCGTTTACTGATTTGTGATGAGTTGCAGGTAAAACCGGTACAAGTGATTTGTCGGTTTATCAATAATAAACGAATATCGATGATAAGGACCAAGGCATGCTGAGTACACGCATTTTTACTTTGGCACATAAATATGAAATATGTTACGAGAGACGAAATATTTCTTGTCTAAAAAGTAAATTTCGTTTATAAAATAAACTCGACACAGAGACGATTTTCCTTAAAATTCCTAAACCACCATTTATACATCCAAAAAAATACAAGAGGACCACGAGACCTGTATCACTCACATGTCTCTTTATGAACTGTTACGTTTTGGACTGCTTTTTACCCAACAAACTTTCAGTAAACCACCAGTCCCAGTGAGCTTGTAGGAAACTTTAAAGATTATTAACGTCATCAAAACATGATTGACGCTAATCACTACTCTGGACTTGGAGGATCTTCGGAAGATGTTGTTCGACGTTTAAAACATATTTGACCCTTGTGTGACATTAAAAACAGGTCAATATAATTTACTTGCAGAATTGCTATACCACATCAGTCTAGAAAACTACTGTCCTAGTTGTACCGCAGGACGAGCCTCAGTCAAGTATTCAGGAAATAGAAACAGGTAAAACCAGAACAAAAGGATATATATATATACAAATCTATTTACATAAGCAAAACTAAATAAATTACCTACAAGTATTCACACTCACTATCACTCTCACTACCTTTCCTACATTAATTTATATAAATAGCTACAGTCTCTTCACATATGGGACTACAAGCCCGATAAACCAGTTCCCAGATATACGTAGCTGACTACCAGCGTACACAGCGTCTCTGTATAAGATACAACAAACGGTTCCACGAACCCGAGAATTTATCAAATCCTCTCCAGAGTGGCTTTGCTTCTGCGCAAAGTAAACATAAACTGGTAAATGTCCTTGTACAAAAGTACAGAGTTCTTCCTATTCCGTCTTTGCGTATTGCAGAGTTATCTTCTCTTTGGAGCAGGTATTGATTGTTACGTCACTTGTTTGTGAGACTAACGTCATCAATTTTTGAGAAAACGACGTAATTTTCTCACACAAACCAATGACGTAACAATCAATACCTGCTCCCAAGAGAAGATAACTCTGCAATAGGCAAAGACGGAATACAACAAGGCTACCTGATGCTGCCTTGCTGAAGATGTTGTGTCATCGTTGCTGGCCTAGTGAAGGAGTCCCTGTTGTTTGCCTATCATGTGAAGCTATAGAAATAAACGTACAAAAATATTAAATTAACACTCACAATTCCATACACTGTATTAAAGTCTAAGATTTCATTACTTGCTAATTTTACAATTTATTCATAATTTATTACTGTCATTTACAATACACGTTCCAAAAATGTTACCAACATATTATATTCTAAGATGAGTTTCCAAATTCCTATCACGCGCCATACGCCAGTTACAGGCTTCCGTAGATTTTGCACCTGTACATACAAACACAATGACCACTCGGGGCTTCCATACAAATTCTACCTGAACAAAAGTACGGTTAATTACTTAGTGTAATTGACATGATTATAACAATTAAATTACTTAAACATCCTCTGATAATAGTTATACAATGAATATTCCTAATTATTTACTATGATTATAACGTTACGTACATATAAACACCTGTCTTCAATAACACAAATGGTAACGCATGAATGGACCGCATCGATAGATAGATTGCTTGACCGGTTTTAGGGTCACAAAAGTTCAACACACTTAAAAGATTTGTTACCGAGTTTTACTCCCGCATGTATAAAAGTTGCATTCGCAATCATGTGGTTAATATCCACAAAGTTCAAATATTTTTCGAGTTAGTTCCACTAACCAGAAATATTTGGAGTTAAGGTACATTATGGTTAACCGTTTAATCCTGAATATTGTTTTAGAGGAAGGTATATGTGTTCCTTAAAACTGGTGGTTAATTGTTACCTGTGCATTTTTGTTTCCATTGGTTCCACTAATACAGAAAAATATTGAAAATAAGAATTTATTAATAGCAAAGGGTAAAGTTAGGTACTAGCCGGATAGGTGTATTTTTTTTAGAGTTGTTGATCAGAATGCACCAACGCACGGACCGACGAACCGGAAAGTTCATAGCTTGAAATCTAGTCCTTGTGATTTGGCTGTATCTATTTGAGCAAAACGCTGGCTTTAATTCTTTGTTTATTGATCTACAGAACGAACACTTCAACCAATAAATATGCTGTGACTTTGAACAGTCTTCGAAAAGCGAACCAACTGCGACGTATTGATTAAGAAGAAGGGCCTGTATGTTGCATAATTTCGGAGGAAAATTATATTAATGGACACTTAAGAAGTGCTAATGAGTAAGATCACATTAGAGACGTTTATAATTTATTGGATACTGAGGGAGACAAAGGTTAATGCTGACGACTCAAAACTGCACGCATGATTGATGTTCGTACTAAAGTACACTGTAGCAGTGTACAGTAGACATGGGTCGATCCTATATAAGATATACATGGATAGTTGATTCAGTCTGCACAACATACCCTAACATATACATATATATATAAATATGAATAAACTACATTATCTATTCAATTTTGTTTAGAACAATGCTTTTTTTCAAATAAGTGTTTTCCCCAGGTTTTCAACTCATGTAACCCATTGTTACGACATTAAAATTGCAAAACAAAACCTAATCTGTAACCAAACATATGACCCCCGCAGAGCACATTTTTTTTTCTTAAAACCTGTCTTAAGTCATATACATGTGTATCTCCTCGTCAGTAACAAAAATAGTCACGTTAACGTTCTAGCATAGGTCAATCCAGTAGATGAAGACAAAAATGTATATATAAAAACACAGATCTGTAAATGGCAAAAAACTAAACTCGCAAACCAAATGCAGTTTTTTTTAAAGTTATGAAACCCTCATGATGTAAATGCCAGTTTTATTGCTGATATTTGTTTTTGTTTTGATACATTTAATATTACAGGGGTTATTCATTGTACAAAAATATCACCTAAAGCCACTGTGCGCTACTGTATACTGTCTACCTTATTATATAAATGATGCGATTTACAATAACGTTGTAACCTTAATAGTATTGGTGTATACCAATTTCAATGTAAAATCCAGGATTCCGCTGCCAAACAAGACTAGGTAAGCAAGTAATGTATCCTTACCACATACCTGTAGTATACTTTGTCCTTACCTTACCATACCGTACATGTACCTGTAGTATACTTTGTGTAGAATGGAATCGAATATGACCAAGTTTGACCCCTATCATCACATTGTAGGTAAACAATTATCATTATCTTCAACGACATAAATGTAGGAGATGTGATATTCATCACATATTTGTGAAGGAAGAGTTTTATTTTTCCTTGTGTTTTTTTGTTGTTGTTGTTTTTGTTTTTCTGTATGTGTGGTTTTTTTTACAGTTATTGATTAAAGGGTGCAGTAGTCACAATTGTTCTGTGTATGATAGATGTGTCCCTACCTCTGGTTATGATCACATGTGTTTGCCGTTCCTGAATCGTGAGTTTGTGTAAGCATCATACTGCTATACACATACTAGTATTCTTAAAATGCATGGTATACCTGACTAACGATATGGGAGAGCAAAAAAAACAACTCGTAATGATTGCTAATTAGCTATTAATTATTAAAAAGAAGTCATTGCAACTTCGTGTCTTTCTACAATTTGAATATTTAACTAAGCTGAGTTAAATAAACATTATTGCAAATCATCATGATTGGTTTGGGAAAACCTCTATATAGCCCTTGTGACGTCTAAAAAATACGATATAGATTCGTTTTAAGGGAACGTGGTGATAATTTATGTTCACGGCTTACATTTGTTATTAAGGTGTACGGAAATGCCATTCTTGGACGCCAGCAGAACTTGCCATAGCGATCTCAAGGGGATATACCTATGAGACGAATAAACAGGTGTGTGAAGAGGAAGAACACCGTATTTTCTACCAAAACAGTCCTCTTAAACCAAAGGGATGTGGTGCATGCAACTGTTGCAAATTCGGCTTTAGCAGTGGAGACATTTGATACCGTCCTGACCCAACACATTCCCCGTGAGCATTGATCTTGACCGTTGGCAATATACAACAGGAAGTTGACAACATGTCGCTGTTGTATATACGTACATATCCCTTACCCACATGCAAATGTATACAAAACAATTATAATTAGTCTGGACATATGGAATATATAGATTGTTTTGCAAATAAAGCACAAAACATAAGAAAGTCCATATTCACAGTAGTTGACATTATCAATACTATTCTGTCTAGGTTTTTAGTTTCATTTTATTGATGTAGTCCACGTAATATGTCTGACGTTATCCGTCATTGAGGACGAAGAAAAACGTCAACTCCGCCTCATTATTGATGAATTGTGATGGTTAAGACCGGCGGCAAGTAGATTGTTCGTTTATCAATTATGAATGAGTATCGTCGATTCAGATCGAAGACGTTTGTTGTTCGCACTAACTATTTACAAAATTAAGTTTGCTCGTGCTTGTATTAAGGCAGTCAATGATCACATGTAATGTGAGGCAAGTATGAATAGAGTTTAATTACAACATTGTATTCAGTATAAGGTCATTTTTGTTACGACTACTATTTTTGCTACAATTGATTGATTTGATGTCGTCTGATGATTGATATTGTGAGTTGAATTTTTGGTGTCAAATAGCACAACTATATGCCTAAATAGTAATCACTTTTCGATTACATATACCACCCATGTACCATGTTGGAACCCGATACTTTATTAAGGACTTCAGTTGGCCCTCTTTAAGTACACAAGGCCCGGGGCTTATCCTGGAAGCATTGATATATTTGTCTCTTGGTTTACATGTGTGTATGGTAGCATAGTAGGGTTTAAAGTAGAACAACAGTTGACAGAACATTTCTCTCTAAACAAGTTCCAACTTCATTTATATGAAAATGTATTAACTTGCTCTATTGATAATTTAAACCTAAGACGGAGGCAATCCAAGCAACTCTTTAGAAAAAATAGGATTACGAGGTAAACTGCTCCGAGTTCAGATTTAAAAACCCAACTCCGCACGCCCCTTTGGAGCCAGACACCCAATACTTCCAACAGCCCGATGATGTCCGAGACCAAATTCCGTTAGTATCTCGTTTTCTCTCATTTCCGTGTGTGTAAGATAGAGCTGTCCAGGGTCAGAAAAGGATGTGAGAAACTCTTGTGTATAGACTCCAATTATTAGTAGTTGAACCCCTAAAACTAATTAGTTTAATATGGCAGTATAAATAGATTATTATACTTATATGTATTGGTCTCTCTGACATACACTCTTGAGTTATACGACACAGTTCTCTGACACATTTTAATTAGGAACAAGACCCAATTTTTCTGACAAGATTCATTGAGATACATGACATAGCTTTCTGATATGCTTCATTGAGATGCATGATACAGCTTTCTGACATGCTTCATTGACGTACATGACATAGCTTCTGACATGCGTGATTGAGATACATGACATAAATTTCTGACATGCGTCATTGAGATACATGACATAGCTTCTGACATGCGTCATTGAGACACATGACATAGATTTCTGACATGCGTCATTGAGATACAGGACATAGATTTCCTACATGCGTCATTGAGATACAGGACATAGTTTTCTGATATGCGTCATTGAGATACAGGACATAGCTTTCTGACATGCGTCATTGAGATACAGGACAAAGATTTCTGACATGCGTCATTGAGATACAGGACATAGCTTTATGACATGCGTCATTGAGATACAAGACATAGATTTCTGACATGCGTCATTGAGATCCAAGACATAGATTTCTGACATGCGTCATTGAGATCCAAGACATAGATTTCTGACATGCGTCATTGAGATCCAAGACATAGATTTCTGACATGCGTCATTGAGATATATGACATAGATTTCTGACATGCGTCATTGAGATCCAAGACATAGATTTCTGACATGCGTCATTGAGATATAGGACATAGATTTCTGACATGCGTCATTGAGATATAGGACATAGATTTCTGACATGCGTCATTGAGATCCAAGACATAGATTTCTGACATGCGTCATTGAGATATAGGACATAGATTTCTGACATGCGTCATTGAGATCCAAGACATAGATTTCTGACATGCGTCATTGAGATCCAAGACATAGATTTCTGACATGCGTCATTGAGATATATGACATAGATTTCTGACATGCGTCATTGAGATATAGGACATAGAATCCTGACATGCTTCATTGAGATACAGGACATAGATTTCTGACATCCGACATTGAGATATATGACATAGTTTTCTGACATGCGTCATTGAGATACATGACATAGCTTCTGACATGCGTCATTGAGACACATGACATAGATTTCTGACATGAGTCATTGAGATACAGGACATAGATTTCTGACATCCGACATTGAGATATATGACATAGTTTTCTGACATGCGTCATTGAGATACATGACATAGCTTCTGACATGCGTCATTGAGATACATGACATAGATTTCTAACATGCGTCATTAAGATACATGACATAGATTTCTGACATGCGACATTGAGATACATGACATAGCTTCTGACATGCGTCATTGAGATACATGACATAGATTTCTGACATGCGTCATTAAGATACATGACATAGATTTCTGTCATGCGACATTGAGATACAGGACATAGATTTCCTACATGCGCCATTGAGATACAGGACATAGTTTTCTGATATGCGTCATTGAGATACAGGACATAGCTTTCTGACATGCGTCATTGAGATACAGGACATAGCTTTATGACATGCGTCATTGAGATACAAGACATAGATTTCTGACATGCGTCATTGAGATACACGACATAGATTTCTGTCATGCGACATTGAGATACAGGACATAGATTTCTGACATGCGTCATTGAGATATAGGACATAGAATCCTGACATGCTTCATTGAGATACAGGACATAGATTTCTGACATGCGTCGTTGAGATACAGGACATAGCTTTATGACATGCGTCATTGAGATACAGGACATCGATTTCTGACATGCGTCATTGAGATATAGGACATAGATTTCTGACATGCGTCATTGAGATACAGGACATAGATTTCCTACATGCGCCATTGAGATAAACAAATTACAAGTAGGAGTTTTGTTATAACTGTTTCATGTTTACACTCATTTAAATGTCACGTTAAAAAAGGTCAGAACTAGCATATGGCATTGAAATACTTCCACGAACATTTTGGACCAAAGAATTGTCATCTAGATCTGCAAGTAGGGCGATGACAGTGCATTTGTATGTCAAACTCTTCTCAGAATTACACTCACTAAAGTGCTATCTTGTCGGAAGATATTATCAAGAGGGAGAGCATGGTGGGCATTCAACTTAAAGAGAGTGAATATCTAAGTAAGCTCGCAAACACGGAGAACAAGAACAGGTAAGTGAAATTAACTTGACAGTAGGTGCGTTTTGCTCCATCTGATAATTGAGGAGTGTTGCTAAACTTGGCACCAGGTTCATTATAACGAACGTGACCAATCAATGAATGAAACAATTGGTCGCTATTTAGACTAAGGAATTATTCTTTGTTTAAGAGAGAAGTATTTAATTTGTTCGTTTTTGTGCGAAAATGTTAGCTGAATTTAAATAGACAACCAGAACCTCCAAACCAGTCAGACACGTCAATAGCAAAACATAGGACACAACGAACGAAGTTCGTCTTCTTTATAGTCATTATCGTACAGACGATACATTGGACCTGAAATGCACGGATTGTATGCGTTATAGTGAAAACTTAAAACGTTTATATATCATAAAAATCAATAAGGTCCATGGGACCTACATGTGTATCGATCACCTGTTATTTTTCTAAACTTCTAAAGTAGATAAGAAAATGACATGTTTCTTCTCGTTTGAGATTATATTGGAACTTTCCGATATTAGTGCGTCAAAACTGTATATAATATTAACTCTTGGTCTTTTTTTTTTTTAAATGAAAGCATCTCTTTGATGTTAATAGTGTGACAAGAAATGTCTATTTGAACTGCCATCACCCTTCCAAACTTCATATTTGTTCATTATCCCATTAAGCTCAAGGACAAATACCAGTACTCTGGGCGCAATGAATCGTTCTCAGAAATAGTTTAAAACATGGACAAGGCCATAAATGTTAAACTTCATCTCATCAAATTACTTGATTGATATGAGAACCTTTTAAATTAAAAAAAAACCCATGTAATCTAAATAAAATATATTTGTTATCTGCTTTCCGGTTCGTAGACGTCATTGAACGACGAACACATATGCCTTGATGCAGAAACGATAGACGGTACACTACCACATTATCTCTGTGGTCGTTATAAAGCAATTACTATGTAATTGTAATAAAAAAGCACTAAAATCGTGCCATTAAAAACATATAAATTGTTACAGTGAAAATATTTGTAAACATAGGAACAATGTAAACAGAAGTAGAAATTAGAAATGTTTTTATTCCAATCGCATTACACATTAAACTCGTTATTTTTTATTAACGTTATAGTAACATCGAAATTCCACTAGACTCGCTCATTAATTTCCTCTGTATATGTGCACACATAATAACGAACAATAAACAAGGGAGTTATAACGAGGCTAATACATAAAAAAAAATACGAATATTGGATATATACATGTATCCTAGAAATGAGTGTCATTTTAGATAGAACGAAATTGGCCATATCCCTTGACGCACTATATTTTTAAATTGGCGCTTCCTACTTCGTGTTTCTAGTTACTATTTCACAAAAGAATACAAGTCCATAGCATATTTGAGTGAAAACATAACTTAACGATGGGTTTCGCTGTCGTTAGATATTTACAAATATTGTTGTAATGGTTTTCTTTGTTTAAATCAATAAAACTCAGCATAATATAGAAAGTAGGATCAATTCATGTAATCATATTGTGCTTTTATATGCTAAATTGTTCCTTCATTAATCATTAAAATCTAGTTTTTTGGCTTGGCCACTTAATACCGTGGTGATGTTTTTTAAGGCTGACTAGAAAGCTTTATGTAAAAGTTCAAATCCGCGCTCTTAAGTTCACTCTATCACCTATGGTATTCATTTGAATTGGTGGTTTTTGTATGGAAAGTTAAAATTTCCATTAAATATACAGCTTTCTATTTATCCACATGTGAAATCTTGTAAAAAATAACGATTGCTCATTTTTACGATTTCAAGGGGATACAATTTGAAGACTGGCTCATTACAGATTTCCAAACAATGGTTCAGCAATATATAGGATAAAAAAGAAATCAAACGACAATGTCGATTAATAGAGACAAAGAGAACTCAAAATCGGCACGAAAACTCAACAACGGAAACTAAAGGGACGTAACAACAAAAGGAAAGGTGTATAATACGAATTTGTCTCCATGGATTTGATAACAGTCTACTAGAAAATCTTGTCAAAGGTTGTATAAAACAGTTCGTCCTTATACACCTGATTGAGATTCCTCCTATAAACTGTTTATTACCCCTTTGAGAAAAATCTAGGAATCTGATTGGTTAAAAACCACAGTGTACCAAACCGCATTCGTAAATCTCAGGGGGTATACGAAAATCTCAGGGGATATACGGTCATGCCACGTGATTCTCAGCAGTAATACGGTGGAATCACGTGATTTTATAAGGGATACGGGTAACGTGTCTTTTTATCTTGCGGCAGGTCAACGGGAGACAACTCGCATTCGTCGTCTGCTTCGCTGTTTACAAAATGGCACAACTTTTCGCTTCGCATACTAATGAGGAAATACTCGCCAAAAGGGCTAACTATGAGCTACAAAACACACAAAAGTCGAACAGACGAGCGGCAAACATGCTGAGGACGTATTTAAAAGAAAAGAATCAGGAAGAACAGTTCGAGGAATTTGATAAAACGAAACTAAATGAGGTACTGTGCCATTTTGATCTTGACAACAGAAAAGTTATAAAAGACTCAAAGGGGTAATACATTCGTTACACGGATTTTTGGCAGTGAATACGGGAAGGTATGATCCTACAGGATTTCGTATTTCCTTCGGCCGATAACGTAACGGAAGCATTAGTATAATATGACACCCCCTCGCCTCCTATACAGTGTGTGCTCTATGCGTGTTTGTATGCTACAAATTGCAAAGGTGATCTGTTTGTTGTGTCTGAACTTCTAAAAGCTCATATATAGCGCCATACCTATTGAAAACAACATTAAAAAACGATAAAACCCCACCAAGACCATTATACATGTATACACTACTTAAGAGAGACAAGTTACAAGGATAACGTGTACTGTTGAACACTATCCCTGTTGTATGCAGCGTCTAACATATGTACGTTAGCATTTATATACATGTATGTCATCACATCTTAATTAATAACTAAATTGTAATATTAATTTTATGTAAAATATTATCAGTTTATTAAAATAAATTCTCTTTTTCAGAACCATAAAAACTGGCGTTATGTTTGTCTTTCTTGAAAATGCGATCATTGAAACAATATTAGTTTATTTTCAAAAAAATATCCACGGAAACTACCTTGTTCTTCTGTGACATAAAATATATACATCTTTCTTATTCTTCAAATAATGATAAAGTAACTTCAAAAACAAAAATATATATTAGCGTAGCAAAATATGGTACAATCACTGACGGTAAAAATTATGTGTGTGCATTTGTCCGTTCACAGGAACGCGTTTTCTATTTTCGTGGTTGTCTCCCTTTGCAGAACACAAGACGGTGTCTTTCGAGCAGGACAGTCGGGGTTGGCTGGCTGTAATGGCAGTATACTGAGTCATGGACACGTTAGGTGTCCTCGTGGCTGTGTTGTTTCGGATGTGAAGTTCACGAGTACAGCTACGACAACGGGACCGCAGATAAGAATGAACCTGTAAATAATAATAATATAAGCTTTAACAAAAACTGCCTTGAAGGATCGAAAGGATGACTTCCTTTAAAATAACATATTAAAAACCCCTAACAAAATTAAAAGAAATCCTACTTTAAACACATTTAAGAATCATATTGATATATCACATGTTTTATAATAATTACGAAACAGTACATGTACTTGTTTGGAAAAGTGATCAATATACAGACACTAAAAAACTTAAATTTTCATAAAAATAATGACGTTAATATACGAATGTACGACAAAAATGTACTCCAGGAATCTAAAAATGACTTATTTAAGATTCTTTACGCAGGCTTAATCTAGCCATATTTATAGACTGTTATCGTACTTCAGCTTGTATGTGCGATAAGTTGAATTATCGGATAGCTTACCTCTCCACTTCCAAAGCAGTATATCATCGTTATAACAGCACCCTGTGAAATTGTTAAAAAATTAAGTTATATTCATACAATTTACGAATCCTACAAGTATACCATTGGAGATCAACTTTATAGATAAATACCATAAAGTCCAGGGTTTTAATTCAGGCTTAGTCCCACTGTAACAGTTGATTATATCTTATTTCATATTTATTATTTCTCATAAGGTAATGTATGGTTTTCTATTCAGAAGTGATTTATCAAAGCTTTAGTCCTACAGGGGAAACAGTTTCCACAGTTTTTGGCAGTGGTACGGGGATCCTTAAATGACATTCACCACAGCACACCTGTATTATTCACAAACGCTTCCATCACTCACCTGTGAATCTGTGATGATTTTGGAGATGATTTCGTAAAGAAACCGATGAGGAGTTGAACCGTGTGGGCGATAGATGATAACGAACATCTGGATCCCAAATAATGGCACAAGTACAAATGTCGCCTTGATAGCACGTCTGTAAAAGATTTCTTTTGTATATTATGTACCCTTACCTGTCTTATTTACCTCAATTTAATATAAACACTTTTTACATTACCATAGTATACTAAACGATCTATGTTTTCATATCGAAGCAGTTGTCAATGATACCTATTATTAAGTCACTGACTAATATTGTTATAAATATATACATCTTTATTGTTTTCCCTTTCGCACGTGTTACATTATAACTCGAACTATCTTATCGAATTTTTCAATCGTTATTTATCTTTTTAATAATCGCTCTGCAAAAGTGTTATTATTGAATATGCTTAAAATTACATACTTGAATTTGAAAATGTTCGTGGTCAAATATCGCCTATCTTTATCCGACAGTGCAATATCACCAGTCAAATAACTGAATCCGGCATTACAAACGGTATACCGGAAATGTTTACCCTAGTTTAACTTTCGACCTTTTCGCCCTTAGTAATGGGAATGAATTGATCATACTAGAGAATAATATAACACACTATAATACATAGCAAATACATTTAAAACGGCAAAATTTATACCGAGAAAATTTTTGTTTTTCATGGAATGACAGCTATTGACTGGGCGAAAACTTCCCAATACCCGTGTCCTACCAAAGAAGCCTGAAAGTCTGTCAATAATTAATAATGATATAAAAGTATCCCATTTATTGTTCTTAAAATCTATTTTGAAGCAAATTAAAGGGGGTAATTTTTATATCATCATTGTAATTAATGATTGACAGAGTTTCATACTCTGAAATGAATCAATAAATATACAACATTTGATATAGCGTCCTACCTAGCTAGAATAAGCCACTCTAAAGCGCTCTTCAGTACAAATAGTTAAGTAAATAATATATTGATTAATACAATTTTGAGGTATTTGCAGGAACTCAGTTATCAGGCGTTACCTACTACCCCTATGCCACCTGGCTAATATCTCTGTTTGTATGTAAGCCTGCGTGTGTGCTGGAGATGTATTATGTTCTGTTTGTAGTGGGACCGTGTTTCCAAGGGCATCATTTTTAGTGTCACCTCACTTGAATGCTACAGCACAGATACTGCAACACCCACCCCAGACCATTTTATATTCCACTCTTGTGATCCAAAAATGTACTGCTACAATGTACTTGTTTGTTACCTGTAGCCACTAGGCTCGTTGGGATGGGTTTGAAGCTGGGACACCATTATCCGCAATATACTGCAGAGAAACAAACAATTCGCCTGAAACAGAAAATTCTGCAAATAAACACGACATCCCATAATAGCTTCTTCCATATATAGAATTAAGTGTATGGAATGATGTGTTTTTATTTGTATCATTTTTTAAATTTTCTATCGGTTTGATTTCATATCCAACGTTTACTAATATTAATATTTATTTTAATGTAAACAATTACCACAAAGGACCATGCTGAAAGCTACACTGTTGCATGTATTTATCGACAACTTACTAAAATGCAGCAAATGTTCGGTGTGTAAATTATCCATTCATAGGCACCAATATTCTTGATCCAGCACCTGAAAATAGAAAGAGGAATTATGTTGTCACTTATGTGTGTTCAAATCAATTATAGTTGGGACTTTTTAATTGCGTTTTTTTCATGTATAATTTAAAGTGCACATCGTTCGTGGTTGTTGCATTTTTGCTTTAATTGCAGTGTGAATAAATGCATGAAATACAAAACCTGTATAAAAGCAAACGTGTTATTTACCAAAGGGTGAAAATAATAAAAAACATTATACCAAAAGGTCATCTAAGTAACTGTATGTATTGCAAGCTACTCCGCAAAAGGACACATAACATATTTGAAATAATATACCTGAATGTATAAGATGTTGGATTACTTGATATACATTGTATTTGTATTCGGTAAAAGATTTGCCAAACCCCTCGTTCGGAAGAATAAAGTGTAGATTCAGTTTAGAAGAAATTGAACAATTTTTTCGCTACTATTTCAATGCAACATCAACTGATAATATAGCATTTTTAGTATCACAAATCGACTGTTATAGACATTCTTCTCGATTCCTTGCTCTTAAATCTACGTTGTCTCCCTTACAATACAAATAGAGAATGATGAAATGCATCTTATATCATATCCAAATTGAAATTTAACATGACAACAAAACCAATAATATGGACAACATATTTCAATACGCATGCATGAATGTCACTTTTTAAAAATTGTTTTTATTTTGTTTAGACAATGCACCATTGCTCCCTAGACACAAACGATATACTCTATATGATTATTGTACAAACCCGTGATTAGCGATTCCAGCTTTGATGACAGAATATATCGATAGTGGTACAAAGGGAAGACCTACAATGAAACAAACTGATAATTACCTTCGAAAATGTCATTACTACAACAGAATAGCAATTTATCGATATTGATATTTAATTTTATTCCTCATTGAAGTTACAGTGGGTCTAATTCATTTAAACGTATGGTATGACTGGGAAACAAAACATTAAAGCACCCTACAGCGTGTGCTCGGAGTTAATAAAATAAATCTCCCGCAAGTGTATGCCCCCGTTTGGAGTCTCGCAGTCACGCTCAGGAAAAGTAATCTTCGACAGTTTCCGTAATTTTTCGGAAAAGACCAAACCAATCAGCTAAAAGGTGGGCAGAGCTATTATCCGATTTTCACACCAGGGTGTTTCTTAATTAATCGAATATCCATGCAAACGAAGATGAACATTTGGTTTTTGAATATGCTTTATCAATATTTTGAATAACTGCTATCTATAAGTTTCAATATCTCATCTTGATAAGTTAAAAGTTTGGAAGGTCTAGGTAGCTTCCTGTCTTCTAATTGGCTGGGACTCACTTCGTTGTATTTTTAAATATAGCGGTTGGGCAATTTAGCTTTGCTTCTACAGTCAATATGACCGATTTTTTGGTTTTATTTTGCTTAACGTTCTATCAACATCCAAGGTCATTTAAGGACGTCCCTCCATGTGTGTTGTGTATGACTGCATGTGTGTATGTGTGCTGGAGACAGGATGTTGATGTATTTGCCTCCTTGTAATATCGCGGATCTGATGTCGACATTATAGTGTTATTTAAATGAAAAACCACGAAGGAACGCTAAGCAGGGAATAAGAACTACTATTGTAAATGTAAATACTTTAATATGTCCCGGCCTTGGGACAGAAATCACTGTCTTTCTCACCTTTAGGGGGACTTAAAAGTTTAAAAGATTAAAATAATAAAAAAGCGTGTGATGTAAAAGTGTTATCCTTGCGATATAATACTACGTGACAAGCCTTTGTCAGAAGCTGTTTTGCATGATTCTAGCAGTTTTCTTTTGAATTTTCATTTGCTGTTTTGTTTTAATTGAAAGTTTAGAACAATCCTTGATAATGGAATATAACCAGAAATATGATCGAATCACTCGTGGAAGACATCTTTAATATTTGTTCTCTTGTTTCGGTGACAGGATAAAATAATAAGCCTTGTCGATACGTGCTAAACATGAACATACCGAAACAAATCTGTAACTCTAGTACCATATGCGACACTTCTAAATGTATTCAATCTAAACTTATTTTTCAGAATTCTATGACTGTGAGTAATTCGGAACAGTGGTTCATCATGTTCACCTGCTTTCAAAAAAAGAATGTTTTAAAGGACGTGCAAAATACAAACGAATGCAGAAATCGAAGATATTATATTTGAAGAAATCTCATTAGACCTTATATCAAATATGACATAATATCCCGGAGCGGCTTGAAACCAGTCTGTCTAGGTTTTTCTCATTAAATTAACGTTTAAAAAAATGTCACAGAAACTTTTATTTCAGTAAACTCAAAGCTAAAGTGCAAGGGAGGGGCAGGGGGTAGGGGGGGAGGATGGTCTTTATATTTCTTAGACATTTTTTTTGGTTCTTATTGGTGCTTTTTAAGAAAATACACTGAAATAATTCTTGCCGTACATGACTTTATCATTACGATTAAACAATTTGCTTAATAATAAGCAGTTGTTCTTAACACCACTGTGGTCCCACAAAGTGTTTAGTTTAGTTTAGGGGGGATTTTCTTCTTCTTACTCCTATTCAAACGTACCAGTAAAATGTGCTTTATTTAAAATAATTATATCTTCATATCCGTTTTGTCCATCTGTTCTCATTAATATGCAAATGTCCATCTAAACTGTGTCCTAATGTCCAATAGATGAGTGGAATTAATACTAGCTTTTAGCTTGTTTTCCAAACCTCTTTATACTGTGTTTTGTAGTATGTTTGATATGCAAAAAAAATGGAAAAAAAAGTCTTGTTTAAACTAATTTGGTTTGGTTTGTTTGTGGTTCACGTCCTATAAACAGCTATTGTCATTTAAGGACATGCCAGGTTTGGTGGTGGAGGAAAGCCGGAGTTCGCGGAGAAAGCCACCAACCTGCTGCCAGTATCTGTATCTGGCGACTGCCTCGAACCTACGACCCAGTGGTGGAGGGCTGTAGTGATCAAAACGATCAAACGCCTTTACCACTCGACCACCGCGGTCCCTTTTTAAACCAAAACTTCATGAGTACAATATTAACAATACTTACCCCAACCAAAGAGATAATACCACAGGAGATACCTTGGCACTCTGAAGGCATGAACTATAAGTCGATGGAGGTAAAGACCCTCACAAAACATCCAAAAGTAATTAGCGGTAACCGAGTACCGCTTGAGGAAGTAGAGCAAGCGACAGCCAAACTAGTAACAAAAAAAACATGTGGCATAAATTTTTGATGACAAGAAAAAAGTTAGACAAACTAGTAAACAAAAACGACTAAGTCACACATTATGTCAGATTTATTTAAGCGTAGTAACGAAAGAAAAGTCAAAACAAAAACTGATTGACTGAAGACATATTATAAACAGGAAAATTAGACGTACTATAAACATAGGGTTGTCTTTATTGAATTGATAACTAAATATAGAATATACAAATGACTGAACACCTTACCTCCATGTTGATGCAAAACTTATCTTTATCATATAACTGATCCATTTTACTATGTCATACGGCCATTCATAAATATAGTAGTGCACACGTGTAATAAAACCTGATTGTACTGCGACTGGTTAATATTCCTACGCCACTTCCGGTACTGCTGTTATTTACTCTACTACATAATACATTTACCGCTGTTTGAAATGTATTTGCATATATATTTTGACTTTATTATTTTCATTGCATTTCAAACCGACCATTTCTTTAAAATTCTGGAACTACTTTGTACTTTGCACGACAATACTTTGATCAGAATACTTTGGTTTGACCTATCTAGAGTCAGCTGATAACACATTATTATGTTTGGAGATAAATACAAATTAGGAATGTTATGTGATAAATACATAATCTACGTTCGTGTCCATGTCATAATGAATATATAGGGGATATTTAATGGTGTCTTCAGTAATAACAAATATTTTTCAGGATGATCAAAATATTTAGCGGCACGAGTGAAAAATATTTGTTATTACAAAAAACACCACTGAATTTTCTATTTATTCCATTTTTAAAGCAAAAAACCTGCGCGCCATTTTGAATGGGATACTCAACGCAATTCCGTCGTTTTCTGCTATTTTCTGGTATGCTTGCTTATACAAATGTTATTAATTGTATATTTATGTAAATATTTAAGTGTGTGCACCAAACATTTACCATAACAACCGCTTATTCTACCGTCGCTTCATTTGATTCTGAACAAAAAATCGTTGCCGTTGAATGCAGCGAACAGAAGATACCGTTATGATTGGTCAATACCAAAAAGTGATATTTTCACACTGAAAATATCACTTTTGATATTTGTCACAGTGTAAAAGGATATCAGTTTTATCAAGTTGATATAACCCGATATTTCATGGGCAAAAATGTAGTAAATTAAACATTATTTAAACCCGTTCAATAATTTGATATTACACTTGCCTAACGGCTTGTCATATCAAATTATACTCGTTTATTAATTTCTATATGACATGGACACTCATGTAAGATCCTCTAATTACTAAACTCATGTATTACGAGGTTGTCTTAAGTTACTTACCGAGTTTCGATGCATTATGGTTTGGTGACGCGGATGATCGAGAAGATCGCTGTACACAAAGAGGTCCCACAACAGTGTGAAGACAGAGGTCAGGACGAAGGATATGAAGAGACACAAATGGAGTCGTATTCGCTGCTGTGACCTCAACTGTCTGCGATAATAAGTATTTGTAAAATACTAAACAAAGTTTAACAATACAACTGGAGGTATTTATTACAATATATTTGTATGTGGTGTGGTTCTACAGTTTACCAAACTTGTCTGTAAACGACATTATGCATTATGCATCTGTTATTTATGTTGATAAACTTTCCGTTTTTCTGGAGATATAGTATAATACATACTTTTTTCCTCCTTAACTGAAATAACTAACGTATCCACTTAAACTGAAATAATGAACGGATCCACTTAACTTCTTAAGCTAAAATACCTAACGAATCCACTCTAACCTAAATGACTAACGAATCCACTTAAACTGAAGTGACTAACGGATTAACTTTAACTGAAATCGCGGTAGTTTTGGCCAGGTCCGATCATAGTTATATCCAAAGTAAGGGGAGGGTGCTTTTTGTATTGTTGTTTGTATGCAAGACCACAGTGGAATTATCTAGGACTTCGAGTGCAGTTGGACAGGAATCGTTGAGTAATCAAATGAAGATGTATATATATATATTTATCGTAATTAAATACACGAGTATACATGTACATAAGTGAATCTTCATTCTACAGAACAACAAAATGAATGAACACCTAGATCTAAGATGGATCAAAAAGACGAAAAATATAAAGAGTTTAAATCAACGCACACGCTGGACTTGTCCACATAGTTTTATTTATAAAACATTCAAAATTATCATCGTCGTAGTTATTACTATTTTTTACTAAAAATACAACAGGGTAGAGCAGGAATTCAGATAAATATGGAATACATTGTGAAAAGTGTATGAAAATTCAAAGCATCTATAAAACAACTTGCAAACAGTTATATATTGTAGTATATATACTAGTAGAACAGAATAATGAGACGTCTAATGAATACCTTTATTTGTTTACATGGACAAGAATGGTACTTGTGATTAAGGTAAACACGGAGAAGTAGCCGTTGTAGTATCTCAATCAACCGTGGTGCGAAAATAAATAAAAGTAAATACCGTCGTGAAAATAATACGTTTATTGATTTGAAACTAAATTCTATTCGTCGCATTTCATAAAAATAATCATTTTTCAATAGATTAATGAAACATGTTTTGTTTCAAACTCTTTGGCATGTTCGTGCATCAGGTGATTTATGATTCGAAATTG
Organism: Mizuhopecten yessoensis; assembly: GCF_002113885.1. Lineage (NCBI taxonomy): Eukaryota > Metazoa > Mollusca > Bivalvia > Pectinida > Pectinidae > Mizuhopecten > Mizuhopecten yessoensis. The sequence continues at coordinate 878,418 of NW_018408622.1, read as the reverse complement.
AAAGTCTGCTCAGCAACAACGGTTGAAAGCCTGCACAAATGAGCTTGTTGCCCAGTGATAAGGGCTGCCGGGTCGATTCAATCTCTTGATATTGAAATAGTTCACCAGCTTCAAAAGCAATTAACAATCCATGATGACAATATAGTTGACTGGAACTGGAAACAAGGACAGATTTATCCCACTCCCCCCCCNCCCCCCTTTAATCAGAACGTATACAGGTCAGATTTCGAGGACAGTTTCATTTAAATAAATTCAATTAAATACTGTTTTCAATTTTTTTCTGATGTCGACATGTATCAATTATAGCAATACATTTTCAAGGTTTTATATGACTTCCTTACGAATATAATCATGATGTTAAATTGAATGTTGTTCATCTCTCGCTCTTAAACTTACCATTTCTGTACCTGATGAAAAGCATCGTGAAATATGTTACATATGGTGGAGGAAATGCTCATCTATAAAAAAGTGGCCCCAGGACCATGAAACAATCTAAGACTTAAGTGTTTGCTTAGCCAATAGCTGTCGCTTTCCATGACATTATTTGTAATTGGTTAAGTCGAAATTTAAGACAATTTTAGACAAAAGGTTTTTTCATGCTCTTGGGGCCTGGCTGCACTACTTTTGGTCTGTGAAAAGGAAGGCCGAGAAGGTCATGACCTCTTTCGCTTTAAATTTTGATTCCTGTTGTTATCTTTTTTTGTGATGACTTTGCGTTCTAATAGTGATTTTGTGTTGAAAATCTGATAATGTTTATTTTTTTTCGCAACAGACAGTAACATCGGTATGCATACGTACTTGATGCAGAGGAATATGATGATGGCAGGTGTGAGCAGGATTAAACTGAAGGAGCAGCAAGCTATACCAACATACACGACGGACTTGTACACCTGCAGGAAAAATCACTGTACTTATTACACAAAACTGGGTGCAAAAAATGCAAAATATTGTTTAAAGTTTTACAAGACATATGAAGAATACAATGAAGAGGAAAACAAAACCTTGCCTATAAAACCATTTCTTCGCATCTCAGTACTGTATTTTATGTAAATTGTGTCAGATTAAATTTCTGTAATGTCGTGGAAAACTTCGGAGACTGATAAAAAAAATTGAATTTGAGAAATTGAGACTAATTGCACAAGAAACAATGTACAAAAAAGTAGCATAACAAATCAAATGCAACATACAGTTTCAGGTACATATCTACATATATCCATAGTTGGTATGTTTACGTCATAGCGTCCATTAACGTCACGTTGAAATGATATTATTTCGTCAGTTGTTTCATATTAAGAAACTAACTTTTATTACATTTCTATTTTGTAATTATAAAACAAAAGAAGAAAAATACCCCATAATCGATTCTAAAAACTACACTGTTGTTTGGAGGAGGCTTTTGCCCCGTTTCAGGTCGTAATACAAACTAGAATATGTGACGGTCGCGAATAGCAATGATTTTTTTTTTTTTTTTTTTTTTTTATTTTCAGANTTTCAGAGCTGACTGACATTGGTTCTGGCTGTATGCGGCTTTGCTGTACAAAAAAAAATCCTCACGGGCTGTATATTTGATTCCAAGGGCGAAGACAAAAATTATCCAATTCTGTTGATATCATTTCCCTAGTGAGTAACGCATTCATGTACATAGAATAGAGAAAAGATCTCATTATCTTACTAATGAAAGCACCAGACACACCTCCAAAATAAGGGAAAACTCCTTTTGAGTGAAATGTGTGACGTATATAAAAATATTGAGTAGGTGAAGCTATCTTTTGATCCATCTGAATCCTAATTTGACGAGACACCTAATCCGAAACATAAATATCCAATCGATTCTATACCAACACAATCAAACACACACTTCGATATCTTACGATCAGCTCTAATTTGCCATTAACATGTATCCCCCGCGCCCAAACCGTAGACGTGCTATTTCACATAGTATACTCAAGAGTGTTCTCAGATACCCAACACATGATGTTAACGTGGTGAATCAAACCTCGGATGTCGACATCGATCCCTGGTTTCATAAACACTGAAGTTTAGAAATAGGTTGTTCTTAGAATTGTAACATATATTGCTTAATCCTTTCAAATATTTTTAATATAAGAATACATGTTTGCAAATGTATGAAAAATATATATCAATGATTATAGACAATATTATCTGAATACTAATCCATGTTTTAGGAGCTTAAAAAAAATATTCTTTATTGAAGTAAACAAGCAACTGTATAATTTAAAGTTCGATTTCAAGTGATGTTACGAAGAAAATGTATTAAGATTGCATGTTACCTGACACGATTATATCTGTAACTTATATACGAGCTGTTTCCCCAGTTATTTAATTTTAGGTCAGCAGAGTCATTCAGGAGCCTGTCCTCTGTTGTCGTGTGTCGTCCGTAACTAATTATATCTTTTACTTCTCCTAAGAAACATTCTCGTTTGAATTTGATTTGATTAGTTTCCTTTCCTTAGCAGGAACATTTTAGTTTGCACTGTGCATAAAGATGATTTGTTTCTGTAACGACTTTCAACAAGCACCCTGCTTACAAATCAAATACAAAGGGATATTCTATTAAAGAGGCTTCATTCTAAAGCAAGCACTTGATAGATTGTCACCATTTATCCCGCGAAGTTTGAGCTTTATAACGGGGTTAACTAAACTATCAGTTGAGCCTATCACGAATTTGTTATAAAAAAAGAGTAAGGAATTATTTTCACATAGGTTGGCATTAAGCGCGTTGTTGGTTATTGTGTCAGCGACGTTGTCTTGTGTGTTTAATACGTAGGTTGAAAAAGGCGTCAATACGTTCCGATAACTTCTGTCTTAACTCACCGTTGTCGACGTCATACCATCAGTCCACGACTACTATTGACGCATCTACTTCTATTACTTGTACAAACTCCCGGACTGTATCTCTTGCTCTGTAGCATGTCTTACCATTGTGTCAATGAATATATTGAAAGCAAAATAAATATGCTTCCTGTAATTACAGCTTTTATGTGATATAATGGCATTAACAGTTCACAGAGCAAGAGGATAGTTTGCCCTTTCTGTTTTGTAGCGTATATCTTCAACGTAAAGGCTAAATGACTTGAGTATCAGATATAATAGTTATATGCAATAAGAGGATTACGTCGGATACATTCAGGCAAAGCAAGAGATTCTATAACAAGGAAACATTTATTTCAAAATGTAGTCTCTCGATGCAGAAAGAAAAAACACTAAGTATTTAACTTGACCATATAAAAATCTCGTTCTTTTATAACTCATCAGAGTTATGTTAGTTCAGATGAAAGAAAACAAATGAAACTATTGTTTTGTTTCGATAACAATTTGAATTATATTGTAAATCCCTGCACCACTACTGAAATGTAATCATGAATCAGAAACTTTTTACCGACATGATCATAACTTTGATAACCAATATCTAAGAAAAATCAAACGCTGTACTTCCGACGATGATGATGTCTCTCTTACTAACTAGGCGTCATGGTTAACGGTTTACATTTTTCCAGACGCGCTATAATTAAATCTTTAATTAATTTAAATAAATTTAATATTTATAAAAATAAAAAGGGAATAATGTATGTTCGAAAAACTAATGTGTAATGTTGTTTTTGTTTTTTGTTTTGTTTTATGCTTTTGCCTGCATAGGGACTGGAGTACTGTGTTCTGCGTACTAGTTTGGTTTAATTTCGACTGATTTCAGTGGAACAACAGCGCAAATTGGTAAGGTAATGTTTTTCTTCTCCCAACTGTTGTTTTATATATGAAAATTCCTGATAAAAGAAGAGTATATAGCGTCCTTTCGAAATTTTATTCTGCTTTACATAGTTGTTTTAACAATAGCTTTGCATTTTATGCGAAAATACACCGTTGCATAAGGTTAAATGATTGTTTAGGAATATTGGGAGCAGGATAGTTTGTAAATACAATTGTAAAATAATGCTTCATAGAATAAATGACAAAATACGTATGGAAAAAGTTAATTTTGACTAAAATCAGTCGAAGTGTAAACAGGACTCGGCATAAAACATCCGTTGCTCTTCATAACTACACGACAATGCATTCTATTATCAGTTAATTAGACCCCCTATTGTTTGATTAGCGGTTGTATTTGCCATGTTCTCCATCTAACCATATTTATAAATAGAATGTTGATTACAATGTATACAAACCATTATCTTGAGACAGGGAGAATAATCTGTCCATTCTCGGTAGTACACCTGGTCTTTCCACCAGGTGGCGTTTTCAGTGCAATCCTTGGTCGCATAATCTGGAATAGAACGTAGACGTATTCGTTAAATGAACAAATTGAATAATAATTTATTATTTCTCTAATTGTACAATACAAGTTGCATGCGGAGAGAGGGCGACCTCATATTTCTCCATTCTGGTATATGATGTACCATGCGCACCACCCTGGTATAAAAAATGCATAGACTTACTATTATTAACACTGTTGAAACGTCAGCTCAAGGTAATGCTTACCACGAAAAGGGCGGATGATCATTAGCTTAAACTTAATGAACATGTACAATCGCTTGTGTTGACAACTTTAAGAACAAGGATTTGTTATCATGTTAAATTTTAGTTCCACAGGTAATGTAACTTCCATGATGAGTCATTCGCAAGGATCATGGGATTTGTATCTGTCGGTTGGTTAACTGTATATCTTATATTTATCGAAAGTTAGAAATCGTCATAGATCCTTTGAAAATGAAAGAATATATACCGAATAAGATTAAGTACATCTATGATGGTTTTTGTGGTGACATGTTTTAATACTTTTAAGATTGCACCAGAATAAGTTAAAATATTGTAGCAATCTGCCACAGGAGGAGACTTTATATGCTTTTCAACGGGAAACTAATACCTATTTTGTTAAACTCTATAATGACAAATTGACTTACAGCGGGAAAGCCTTTTGATGTATGGGGTTGAACGTCAGTTTATGATGAAGGACATCAATGACGTCACAATCAAGGGTTTGGTTTGGTTTAGTATTGTTTAACGTCCTATTAACAGCTATGCTCATTTGTGGACGGCCTCCCCTTTGTGCAAGATGCATACGTGTAGTGTATGCGTGTGTGTTTTGTGAGTCTGTGATATCTTCGTGTTTGTCTCCTTGTGATAGCACAGAACTGATGCCGACTTCATTGTGCTACCTTACTGAAACATACTGTCGAAGACACCCAGCAGGACACTCCACCCGGTCAAAATATACTGACAACGTCGCCCGTTGTCTGTATAATGTGACCGGGTGGGGTGTCCTGCTGGGTGTCGTCCCACTCCTAAATTGCTGAGCGTTAAGCAGGAGTAGAAACTACCATTTTTACAGACTCTGGTACTAATAGTATGTCTCGGCGGCCAGGGAACAGAACCCAAAGCCTTCCTCACAGGGGGCGAACGCTCAACTAAAGGCCAAAATCGAGGCATTATCAAGGGAGACATTAGGAAGAAGAAAGTTGTTAAGAAAAAGAAAAAAAAGATACGATCCCAAATTAAGTCGCCTATTAGGATCATGCAATGGGGGCAGCAGGTACAATTATATTCATTCGTGTTACAGGGACTCACACTAAGGCAAGGTCAAATACGCTCCTTCTGATTGTTTTTTTATATTCATTCGTGTTGTATCCTCAATGAAGTTTCATTCGTTGGAACTCAACTTACATGGCAGTTAATACCTAGTAAAAATAACATTTTTTTATATTTCTAACTGCAGTGAAAATTAAACTTCGTAAGATAAATAATTCACGATTTTACAATTGTAATAAAACAAGATACCATAGCTCCACCACAAAAGTACAAATTCCAAATTAGAATTCCACACTAAAGGACTGTTAAAAGAATGGACGAAACATACAAAAAGACATCGTTAACACTGATTTGGAGAACGTGAAGACAAAACCAGGTCCCATATATTTTGACAGAATTAGAAATTTGAATAGCGTCAATCTATGAAGTTAATTATTAAAATACATTTTTTACATGCAGGTTCTGCTAAATGAACACGATGTAAATATGAATTATTTTACTGAATTCAGACAGACTCTTATCAGACAGTATCTCATTTTAAATAACGAGTCGGGAGCAAGGGTTCCGGAAGTGTGAGCGTTTCCTTTTCTATGTAATATACAAATGGATGTGAATTAGATTCCTACACTTTCTAATTGTTCACTAGTTATGTAGGCCATTTATAATATGTTAGCGATTTCCAAATAGAATGGTAGGACCAACCCAGTGATGATATGTGTCACCAAATATATAAAGCTGAATAGAAAGTGTGATGATTGATGATATGACAATTTGCTAAGCGTCTTTGAATGATACAACTCACCGTACAAGAAAAACGTATGGCTGACCGGGTATATCCCAGCGACCGCTTTCGTTTATAAAAATGAATTCTTCTTCACACCAATTTATTTCGTTCTCGGTCTGGTAGTGGTCATTTGACGGTTGTCATTTATCTCCGTGTAATTCAAAGTCTTGTCAACCTTCGACAATAGTGCTGCTTTATTAGATTATGTACCACTGATACACACAGATTCCCGCAAGTCCCATGAGTATTATCTATTTATATCTGACATCATACTAGAACACAGACCTAAATCAAATAACTCGCTACCATGCCGATAAAACAATGCATGTTTGTGTTGATACAGTAGGTATAGCATTGACAAGCTGCAGCATCTGATAACGTCTTGGAAAGTTTTCGGTTAACATCGATATCAGTTTTGTATCAATCAGATAGTCCCTCCTCATTTCCATTGATATCACGTCCGGGAGTACAATAGAGTTACCAAACACTGTTTGTCATATAGAGAACGGCCGTGGCAGGAGCGATTGATCGCTTGACACATTGCCAACGAAGAGGTGATAGGGTGTTTTTGAATTGATAGTTCCCCAGAGTACAAAGCTAACAAAGCTATACAATGTATGAATTGAGCAAGATTGATGACAAGGATTGTGAAACAAGGGCTTGAGTGTATGTGAATGTTGTGTCTGACCTTTTATATTAGGGCACATAGGTACAATAATCAAGTTGTTTAAACGTGTGAAATAAAAAATGGAATAACAAAGAAACGGGCAACCTATTTAAATCAAATGTTTGTAGATGCATTGAGACAAAATTATCATTTTACTGACCATATGGTTGAAACGTATGCAGATGTATACTTTTGTTTGGTCTTACTATTTGATAGCAAAAAGTCGAAAATGTCTTGATGATTCTTTTTAAACGACTGTTTCATTCTTTGTCTTCGCTTTACTGCATGGTAGGTTTTTTTAATTGGATTTAAAACAAATAAACACTAAAAAGATAAAGAAATTTAGTCAGTAAATGTCGGAAAAGATGACATCTAAGGTGAATCGAGTAGCAGTAAGGGTTAAAAAGAAACATGGCGTACATAATAAGCTACCATATACTAGAGTGAACTGTAGTTTGAATGTAGTTTGTTCGGTCTTTACGATTATTAAAAAATGGTAACATGATTTTCTAGACAGCTTGGTCCTGTTTCCCTTTATGTACTTTGCCATGGTTTCCTACAAGAGAAGTTTAATATACGCTACAGCATGTGAAAGGTAGTCATCATGATCTAAATAACAAATATCACTCGAGGTAAAAAAAAATTGCATTCTTCTCGTTTTTTCATAAATGTGTGTATAAACCGACGGAGCTAATTAAAATTGCCTACTAAAAAGAAAAAAGGTTTTTTTTTCCGAAATACATTTCAACAAAATGATACTTTCATGAAAATGAAACTGGGTCGCTAAATATCAAAGAACGAAATAATTTGTACAAGTATTAGCTTGTCATTCCCTCAGTCAAAATTTGCATTTACTTTGTGGTTATCAAATCAGGTTTGATAAAGGTTAGCTGTCCATGGCTAACTGCCTACCATTTGTTGTCTCCTGCATACTGCAAACTATCTAATTCTTGTTCATAACATTGTTATACCTTCTATTTAGGGGATATGAATAAACCAAAGAATAGACCTGCTGCAGACCACTGTAAAAGGCGACTAATGTGGAGCACCCTGCAGAATCGGGGCTTCTTTCCGTGTCTGGTACGAAGGGGACATTGAAGAGACTAAATTTGATCTGCTGCCCCCATTGCAATACTTGGGTTCCTTTTTCGTTTCCTGTCTTTCTTATGCTCTTTTTTTCTGTCTACTTTCTGTTTTAGACAGTGTCTCCCTAGGCTCCTGTCCTCATATGACCCTGATTGTTTCAAGGACATTAACTCCCAAAAATAAAATATTCCACTGGCTTGCTTTCCATTTTTAAATGTTTACTGCTTACTATTTACTGCCCGTTGACTGTTTTTCCTTTTACTGCCTCTGCGTACTTGGTACTGTCCTCCATTTTGTTTAAATGTTCGAAAAAAAACCATAGGAATGTAATTCACGGCCTTATACAAACCGTGTTCATTAATCATCTCTCGACCTCTTTTTATAGTTTAGATTGATGAATTGGCGTTAACTTAGAGCGCTAATGATGTGGCCGTCTTTTATTCATATTTAGTTTCAAGCATCGAATACGCTCATTTACCTTAAAACGTGCGGGATACAATTATGTTATAAGAAATTGTCGATTGATTTCGTTGAACGTTGTAAATGTCATTTCAAGATGTAACATATTTAAAGCTTTAGTAACAAATCTTTTTAAATAACCAGAAAATAATATAAAAAAAATAAATAAATAAGTTTTTAACTTTATGAGTGCTAGAACGCCATCTTCAACGGCTAATGACACTTGTCATGCCGCGAAAGCTACAGTTTCAAGTATGTATTGTATAATGTATATGATATCTTTAATTATTGTTCTGGTATTTATTTCCAAAATGTAGTAAAGCAGAAAATTGTTTCTACATACCAAATCTATTTAAAATCAGAACTCATTGCTGCCCCCTGGGAAATATACCCTCATATATGATATCGTATGGAACCTTCAGCATGATCTTAATTGGACAACCTGTCTACTTGCAGACAAGATTTGGACATAATCACACAACATACGCTTGGTAAAATATAAATCGATATTGGTCCACGTGTCACTTGATAGTCATAATCATTCCTTAGTCGCTGTTGTTGTTTGCATCTATCCAGGATAGTATTCAGAAAGAACTATTTCTGATTATAACAGCGGCCGTCAAAAAACTCCCCCAAACTATCCCCGTAGTCGTACAATATGCAAATGGAAGTCATTCTGCTGTTCACAGTGCCATAAGACTGCTAGTTATCAAATTTGAGCGAAATTGCACAATATTTGAATTTCAACGAATCAGAGGCTCTCGTGCCGATCTCGGATGGCAGCTACTGAAATGGGGGTTTTCCGCCAATATACGCATGCTCACCAATACTCATGTGAACTTTCATTATCATCCAAGTTAAAGTTTCTGAGGAAACATGTGGACAAGTTCACGACGGGTTAAAGAAAGAGAAACACATTAGGCACAATGAAACAAGTTTTCGGAAAGTATGTTGGTGTTCAATAAGATATAGTTGATTCTTTTTCAACAACTACAATTTAGACTCTGGCTTGTCTCATCTTTAAAAATACACGATATTTGCAAACCCTGTAATCTGGATACTCTCGAAACGACTCGAATAGTCTGTTATCGCTCCTAAACAGTTATTGGGAAAACCAGTAGATATCCTTTTTTTTAGATCGAATATGTTCGACAAGGCTCTCATCTCAGGGTTGCCAACACTAGTAAATAAACTAAACATCTAAAAAAGAGACTTTGACAGTAACTTATCTCCAAGACACATGTTATTGCCAACAGGAACTGAGGTATATTCTATATTCTTTTCGACATTCGGCAAAGGGTAAACTCATGCAACCTGCCAGGCCAAAATACTCTTTGACATGAAACAGTTGTGACTAGAGACAGCGTGTTGTCTATGTCTGGCGCCATATGCATGTACTGAAATAGCTCTAAATTTACTTTATGTAACGGACATGCTAGTTCATCTTCATTCTTCACTGATGATCAAACCTAATTTGCATGTGAGTTCAAAAACACGTGCAAGCTGTCCCTTAACGATCGTTGGCGTGCCTATGACGTACGGATCATACTGTATATATTTTAATCTGCTGTTCCCGGTGATGATCATGTCTTGTGCTATTAGGCATAAGCAAACAATAGCGAAATAAATTTGTTATGTGTTTTGTTATCTTGCATCACAATCGAAGTATGCAAACGCATTTGCTGCGCAGTGATATATTGATGGAAACATTAACGGCTTACTATCTCGGTCTTATGTGGGAAACGGTTCACGTTTCATTTAAAGCAGAATGACATTTAATCGGTAAACCGTTAGATTAGTGAGCATTTGTATTCAATCGTCACTATAAAAGAATGCTTAAATTAGGATCTGAACGATCACAACGCTGACAGGTGACGTTGATTCAGTCTAAATTAGATTGTAATGGTAACCGGATTTAATCGCACACTCGCACCTTGTTGATTTTTTTTTTCTTGGACTTTAACGTCAATGTCATATTGAGACTGGAATCAACGAAGACTGAAGACTCTGTCAGAAAAAGAGAGGGGAGATAGAAAAGAAATAGTTGGTAGGAATAACAGAAAAATGAAAAAAGAGAGATCCCACTGTTAAAAAGCAAGCAACTGATCAGTTGCAGTCTCGTCAACGTAATTTTAATAGAGGAAATAGAAAAAAAAACAATACTGCAGGAAGCCCTCATAAGTCGCCTCTTGTATTACACAAGTACAGGTATACAGCAGGTCTGATACCGGTTTCTCTTCAACATTCCATATGGATCCCCGTACCACTAACAAAAAATGCAACTAAGGGTTGGAATACTTTTTCAACATGGCTAAAGCCTTTATAGATGATTTCTGAAAAGAAAACCACACCTTGCGGGACTTTCATGAGATACAATAAAGATGAAATAAACAAAACTGAATCAACAACAGTATTCTGAATGTAAACAAAAATCAGCCGGACTAGGACGTGGATTCCAACCCTAAACTTAATATTGTCTACTATCGCTCTAACTAACTAAGCTACCTGGTCGACAGAATTATCCTGGCCCAACTGTGATACAGTTATTTCTAAATGGAAGTTAAGGGGAGGTAACTGTGTATAGTAATAGCCACAGTGTAGTGGGACAGGGATCCTTAAGCAATAGACACAGATCAGACCCTCCCCTGTAGCTTGTTATGGCCTCGGATACATCTCTTGACTACTGTTTAGTCTTACTTTGTAGCTACAGCTCTCTGTTTGGTTTCAACAAAGGAAGGACCTGGATCTCTGTCAAGGGTCATTGCAGTTCTAACAGTGGTATGTGTTTATTATCTAATAAACTATAACCGTTCCTAAAGTACAATACACTTACCATGAATAACACAAAAGTGCAAACGACGAGTGCAGTAAACACAATAAAAATTAGCTAACTTGTAAATTTGTCATATCTGTTTACCAGCTCATGAAAGAATTGCTAACTAATTTATAAACATTGTCATCACCATTGTTTATTGAAATACAAATATTTGAAAAAAGTGCGTGAGGCAAATAGAACTTCGACAACCAGTGACGATTGTTAATCTGAATCTCAGCATGCCCATCTTGTTCGAGGTCGTTAATTTTCAATTTTTCAAAATGAACGAGCTTCGTTTGATAAACAAAGATCAATAGATATGAAAGCTCTTCCTACGACAGCTTGTAAACATCGTCGGGAGATTGAAATCGTTGTTTTACGTACAACAACATGATGAGTAGCAAGTGGTTTGAGGTGACAGTTTGCTAATTGGTATGTTTACAGCTCCGACATATTGTTCGATATCAATCAGTTTAAGTGTTCAGACAAATAAAACTTGTTACATTTAATAATTTGTATAAGAAGATGGATGCATATTTTGGTTTCATTTGTTTGCGCTTTACGTCTTAATAACACTGTGGTGTTTCCTATATGCAGTAGCTATTGGGGCAGGACACTTCCGTCGACCAGGTAGCTCTTTTGACCAACTCAAACTCTCCTTGGTTTTACATTTATTCGCTGTGATCTGTGCATGGATACCCTTGGAAAGGTTCAATAAAAAGAAGACCAGGTGTTTCGAAAGGATAAGCGTCCTCTGGTATCTTTCACGAAAATACAAGTAATGAGACTCCCCCAAAATAATAACAAGTAACAAATGCCTATAACAAACAGATGTAGACATCATACTGGTCGATCATTATAGTTTTACAGAAAAGCAAACTCAAGACTCAACACAGTATCGTTCGCTCGCAGTAATCAGCTTGACCTTATGTACATGGCATCGCTAAGGAGCAACGCCAACGATCGCCACGATCATTTACAAATGTTTATGACATAAGTTCATCAAGCGTGGTATAACGTACAGATATCATTACATGGGTGTCAGGTGGATACGACTTTAACCGGAAACATGTCCTAATGGATTCCGCCCGACCCAGACTAAGCCGTATCCCGCCGACGCTTGACATGACGTTACACGCCGATCTTTAAATGACGCCGGAACATATCATGGCAGACGATATCACGATAGGTAATACATTTAGGACCAGTTGCTTCGCTTGATTGTTTTTGAAATATCCGACTGTCAAAAAAATAATCGAGCATCAACGTAACAAACGCTAGGTGGCGATAGTGTAGCGTAAGACGTAATCCGCCATTAAATGGTTCCCGTAAATATTTGTAATTTCACAGTTTCCAAAGTGATTTTTTTTCGTTATATATTAATATTTTGCCTTCAAAGGAAATTAACTGCTGGTCGAGCTCAGACGTGATGCAAATGCAATGGACATATTTTCACTACAATTGCATGCAGATGCAATAATAATTTTATCTACCGTTTCTTTTAGTCAGCACCTTATCTTCCATTAGTGGTATAGATATGTGATGTAACTAATGCATTTGTATCTTATCTATTTTCAAGGCAATTTCTAAAAGCAAGACTTAAATTACCATCGTCCATTCAACAATCACGGATATATCTTGCGTCAAGGGGAAAGTACAACAAGCTTGTATTTCATGCAGATCGTTTATTGAAATTGTCGCATTTGCAATAGAAACAAAAATGCATTTGTGTTGTTTTTGAGTCATTTAAAAACGTCCATATAACAAATCACGAAATCTAGATAAGGATGTTGAACTCTTTTGAAGAAAAAAAGCATGTTACATTTAGGTCACGTGTTTTTTTAATGTTATCAGTCAGTCTTGATTTGTTTAATACTATAGTAGTGCCATCCTAGCATAAAAGATTTAAATACGATTAGTTGAAATTCGTCCTAGCCGACAACCACCTGATCTACTGTCCTTGTCTCCATTTACACGTAATACATAAAAAGTGTACCGCTAATGTTTAAGCTGAAAGGTCCTATAATGTTAAACATATATCAAAATGGAATCAAACTGAACCGTTAATCTTCTTTCATGGTTAATGTAGCAATCGTTCCTCTAAAATAAAAGTAAGCTCAACAGCATCTCAAAACATGTTTTAATTACGAATTCGAAGTTGGTTAAGTTTCCACATGCCATTTGCACGAGAGTATTAGCCTTTGTGCTGGTTTTATACGAAAGAATACAAGAATCACGAATAATCATTATTTCCACCACTTTTCCTTTATTTACTTGAACAATCAAAATTGGTGTTTTTTAATCAATATATGTTTTGTTTGTTTTTGTTTGTTTGTTTGAATTTAACGACCCAACGACAACTATGGTCATTTAGGGCCAGAACAATGCTGTACTATCGTTGACCTCCTTTTATGAACTTCATTTTCGGTTTGCTTGTCTTAGACAATACAGTGTCCATTTTACCTTATTTTGCTGCAAAACAATCAAATGATAAAACTGGTGTATCGGTGAATCATAAGCAGGTCACGGGGTCAAGCATCCCATAGCCTTGTTAGGTTATAGAGTGCCAGACTAACAAAGCCATACATAAGGGTCGAAACAATTACTGTCCGCCTTCGTGTGCGTTTTACCGGTCAGTCTGGACATTGTATCATTAGTAAGGAACTTCTTAAAGATAAACGGATACTCATTCGTGTCTTTGCACCGATAACACGTGTTAATGATTGCTTGATAGCCTACCATTAACGGGAGTATCAGACTGCACAGGTGATGTAGGAGATATTTCGTTGGTATATATCTGTGAACTAGCGATACAATGCCCGTACGATAATTACTTTTCCTGACAACTGCCGAATCTCGTTATTCTATATGCGATATATTTTTCTTATGAATGCCGAGCAATGATCGATTTGGTGTTAAACGTTATCAATATAACATATTCTATCCAGAGTCGTTGTTCCTTACACTCACTGTTATGTTAACGATATGTTCAACAGAACCTGTCGGACGATTACAGGTGCAGAATTACTGCTCGCCTGAATCACTGTTTATAACTGTTTCAAACATGTTAGGATGAGGGTTTATTAAATAACTACGTTTGGACATCGGTGAGTCATGCAAAAAAGTGTAAACCACAGCGTTGACGAACTAGGACATTTTTAGCTCGTTAATAAAATTTTACCGGTAAACGGATATTTTCAACAGTATAATCACGATATACTACCGCAAATTGCAAATCACAGAAAGGTTATCCCTATTCTTATTTATTAAAGTAAAACCACCTAAAGAAACAACGAATTTACGGTATTTGACAAAAATCATGGTGCCTCTGCGTTGGATTTTGGATATCGGGAATATTCGAAGTTAGGCGAAATTATATTGACCTTTCGAGTCACGCTACTGTTTGTGACGTCATGAATAATCAATATCATAAGGTGCCAGGGTCATTTGGGGTCATTGACGGCATTTACAATCGCCATCCAGGTTTCATATGCAAACGATACGGATTTCAAAACTTACAGGAGTACTGATTGATTGCAAATAAATAATGGGTAGAGTGTTCATTTTAAGAACCATGCCAATACATATAAATCTAACTGGGGCTTTCAAGGTTACGGCAAACACGGACTAAGAACACCACCAGCAAAGGTTGGCGCATCATGGCTGAGAAACGCGGGTTGATTAGATCGCTAGTCAACATGTTTCATCTAGCATATCATTGTTACGTGTAGCAAATGAACTGTAATTATTATTTCTTCGCCAACAGTGTTTGGTGGTATGATAGAAACTCGATAATCTTGTGAAAAAAGAATTATCCTGCCATTACGCTTGGTACTGAAGTTATCTGACGGTTGTGGTCATAGTCGGGGAAATATCAAAATATTAATAAGAAGAAATGAATATTTGTTTTAATATTCTGTAATCTGAAAGATACATGTCGGTAAGTCATATTTTTTAATGGGAGACTTATTATTTTAGATAATGATGCAGAATTCTTGCTTCCATGCAGCTGCAGATAGTTAATTGTTTTGTTTCCAGATATAATTGATGCTTTGACGCGTTATGTTTTAAATCCATCATTTACCGAACTAACTGGAGTTTAATTGGTCTACTTGAACAAGTGGTAGATTAAGTCATTAACTGTTGTTTGCAAAGACTCTTGTACAATTCGTTTTAGTTGATTTGTCTATATTTTATCTATTGTATCTTTTAAATGACTCAGGGGGTGAAAGTAGGATACTGTAATACTCTCTAGAAAAATGAGCTCTTTTATTAAAGACGTCTTAAAACACATTTTCAAAAATCCTTCCATGCTTTAAGAAGCTATCCAGCTGGTAAGACTTTATACAAATGGTGGCAGTATTTAATTTCAACAAATTTTATAGATAATCATGATCAATTGGATTGAACATCAGGCTTAAAGCCTATATTTAGTTCTCTCCATATTACAATACATTTTATTCAAATAATATCCGGTAGAAATGGAAATTAAGTAATAATAAACAGTAAGATTACTTTTATCACATATTTTGACATTTCACTTATTATACTGTGTAATTTG
Source organism: Mizuhopecten yessoensis (assembly GCF_002113885.1). Lineage (NCBI taxonomy): Eukaryota > Metazoa > Mollusca > Bivalvia > Pectinida > Pectinidae > Mizuhopecten > Mizuhopecten yessoensis. The sequence goes on along the minus strand of NW_018408622.1, from coordinate 862,505 downwards.
ATTTTAAAGTTTACAATGATATAAAAGTTTAATGCATGCTAATATATACAGATGCAGCTGAGGGATAAGTGCCGAATCAACCCCCGATTTTCTGCCTGTAAAGTCCAACGGTTCTTCACCCTATAGTTTTCCACTCAGGAATTGATTGCACACATAGCTCCCAGACGCACATGTAAAGTATATCAATCAACTATGCTTCTCACAAGTCATCAGTGTTCATCAAGGTGCACAGCTTTGCAGTATATATTATCATATTCAATGGTGGCAGAATAACGTAACGAGGCTTTACTGTGTATATATGTGTGTCTATAATATCTTATTAGATGACCTCTTTTGCTATTTCTACTTTCCACCACACATATGCCAACCTGAGTATCTGTAACGTTTTGCAGAGAGCACGATGAACTGGCGTTTGCGATCTTTAACGAGGAAAAGAATATTGGAAAGGACAAAGATAGTATGTATATAATTTCTCTCTAAGGAATCTGAATTGCAAGACAATTATCTCAGTCGAACGGATACAATCATAATCAGCCACATCTCATTAGACATCATCAATATCCTACTGGACCAAAGTATTAAATAGATGGAAACGAACTAATGATGATCGATTTTAATATATATTTATTCCGGTGAGTAAATTCTCAACCTTTGACCTATCACGAAAAAAGATATGTCATAATATTTGAATAAAAAAAACTCTTTTTTTCCTGTGATATTTAATCACGTCGCATAATTCTATAAACACTGTTTAAAATTATCCTTAAAATCACACAAGTGATGAAACGTATGGGATACATGTCCCTATTATGGGATACATGTCCCTATTAGTAGCATGTTGTGTAAGCTGTGGCCTGGTATAAACAGACAAGAGAAAAGGACACTTTTGAAAAGCCATTTTACTTGTTTTCACCAATGAAAGTTAAGGCTTAAAGATTACCTTCCTGTTTTATTTCGGTTATCGGGTGATAACTGTAGTTGCACTTCTGTAAATTGAAAAAATTTGCAGCCGGTTTGGTTAATATTACTCGTGTTAAATTTTAGTTATCCCCGTTAACCTTCACAAATTCAAAGATTGATCCTTTTACATGTTTGGTATGCTGGCAGAAAACACTGCCTAACATGATGTTTCCACGGCTTGGATACCATAGCAACTAAAGAAACAACAAATGTACATGTTCACATATATTTACGACATATTAAAAAACTTTCATAACGATTTTAGATTTCACTCGTGTGAAAAAACATATGAGTTTTGTATATTTCTGCTTTAAAGCCGTAATTTCAAACTGAGTTGATTTCATTTAGGTATCACTACGCCCCCGACAACAACTATCGTTGTTAAGGGACACATATTGTGTATCTTACAACTGTTAAAGCGTCCATTACAATGGAAACTGAAAGCATTAGACTAAATCGCCATGAAACACCGCTTAACGGTTATATTTTATTTAAGATCAATAAACTAGATATATCGATTTGTTAAATATCAAGGCCAGAGTAAAAACAATTTGTATTCAATTAAGGACAAGTGTATCTTACAGAAAAGGCATTCTGGATCAAGATGTCAATCAAAAACAGAGTGAGGGAGAGATGCATAACTCGATCGGCACCAGTGCAGTGGTGAGATATGCAGGGTGCACCACTAACGTTGTTATAATACAACAATTCCACTTGGACGGCGAGACGGGCTAGTTACCAATGAATAAATCTGCATATGACAACGATGACATACACGTTCCAGTGTTTCTTACATATTCAATACAAATAGTCAAGACACAAGTAAATATGGTATTTGCCCGACATCAAAATATGAGATTTTTGGCGGATTGTTTCCAGTGTTCCAGTCTCAGACAAAATCCCTGTTAACTGCAAGATGTAAGGCGCTTAAAATGTCACATTATATAAATAAAGGAATCGTCCTTTACCTCTTGTAGGCAAATCTATTCTGAATGAAGTGTTTCTGCAGAACAAAAATCACAATAAGTATCCAACGGCAAAATTAGGATTTTCAAGCAAATGAATTACAGATTTACAACTGGCGGATAGAGTTGATAAGTCACCTTTCAGTAGACATCGCGTAGTCAATATCGCAACGCTAAATTCTTCAACTATTCGTGTTGAGTTGGTAGGCTTCCAAGTCAACAATCGAGAACAACACCCATACCTCACAAGTGAATGTAGACTGAATTAAGTAGGATATGACATGCTGAAATAAATGTGTCAAAACTGTCTGAAAAGCCATGAGTCACTTAAATGCTGATACAGGTTTTACGTTTACGTTTTCTGTTAATACATTCACTGGTTTTATTCGAACAGAGTTTCTCGTAAATGTACACATTTAAGGTAAAACCGTATTAATCTCCGAGATCGTATTTTTCGAATAGCTCTGCATTTCAATCATCCTCTGAATATTTGTAGGACAACTTGGCCTGCTGTATTCAACTACATGATCGTAAAGGTTACTATTATGTGCCTCCTGAATGTAACAGAATTGTTGCCATTAGTTTACCTTCTGTGCAGGGAACGCGAAACAGAGGAGGATACAGTTGCTGCAACATATTAGTTTTCTTGACTTGTCCGCGAATTGTCTACAACGTTTCACTTCAGTGCCTCTCTTGATTCACTCGCCTTTTACCCTTTTTATATGACCTCACTGTGTTGTACGGCCATTGCGATTTTATCAAATAAATATCAAGCGTGTTGAATTCTGATTCGTGATATTCATTTACCATAGAGAAAAAATCTACAATACCTTTACCATGAACAAGATGTAAATATAAAAGAGGTCATGAAGACGAAGACAAAGTTAGGATAATATTCCGATGCAGGATCTATATGATCCTGTTCATCGAACTCCAAAATGTTTTTAAAAAAGACGTACATGTTCATATATATGAACGTTTGTTTTAATTATATGTCAATTTCTGATCAATCCAGTGTTTATCCAGTCTGTTTTTTAACGCATTAATTGATGGTGCCGATAGCACATCCTCTAGAAGACTGTTCCATAGTTTTATAGGGAAAACGTTTCCCTTGTTTCAATGTTTGAATTCTGTGCGTTGTTTGGAATACCCCCTGGTACTATATTTTTCAGAACAAAATTCTGCCCCAATTTGAGGAAATCTGACGCTGTTCGATTGTAGACAACACTCGGTATCTGGAAACTTGTATAGCATTACGTCTTCCTTGTCTGAAGATGAAAATAGGTAAATTAAGTCTTTGAAACCGCTCCTGATTTTGGTGAAAGCCGTTTCTGTCCATATGGCAAAAACTCGGGGCGGCTGTCACTTAACAACTGTCATGTTTAATAAGCAAAAGTTCTTGTTATGGTAACGAGAATTCCACGGGCGTGGATGTGTCGCCTGCTCAGCGCTTTTAGTAAGAAAAGTGTTCTGGCTTGAGTTATAGCGTAAACAGATATGCCAAAACGCGGAGAGTTGAAAATCGACAGAAAAACCCGTAATATATGTTGAACACTATTGCTTCTAGCATTACCGTACATAATTTGAAAGGAAATAATTAAAAAACAAAAGAATTCTTGCATTTACTGCACAATGCCCTTATTTGGCAATACAAGGGGTATGACTCCACCAACAATGCACGTAAACTATATTAGTATGCAATATGTGTACCAGGTTTGAGTTTAATCAACATAAGGTAACTCAAGTTATCGCATGAAAACATTGTTTCGTACGATCCAACAATAACAACACTTAATAAATGATATACATTAAGTTCCAAGACTAAACATCTTCCAGCCAAGACACTTAATATATAATCATATACAGTAAAACATCGATAAAATGTCATTCGTTTCATTTGACACCTGTTTATCCCCAGCATATTTCATTATCACTTTTTTCTGGTTTTCCTAAGAATTTCTTTGCAAATTCCCTCAATTTATCGCCAACTCCCTTTATAACACCAAAATTTATATGGACAAATGGTGGCAGTATAACGAGGTTTTACTGTACAAATATGGTGAAAGTAACAATTTCCACTTCTGTTGTAGAATTACCGTTTGTTACGGCTCAAAGAATTTAAATCAAAAGAAAAAAAGAAATGGTATTAATCGATTAAATAATTGTGGCGCCAGAGTCGTAAGACGTGAGACGCTAAATATAAATAGAATGTAATAAATCATTTGGACGAATAAGGATTTTTTTCCTTTTTTTATTACATCATATTTTACGTCATAATTTATTGAACTGTCATTAACATTAGCAATAATTAGGCATCCATGATTGATTTTGATATTACACAGGATTTTGATCTCAAAATGACAAACGAGAATATGATAGGATGCAGTCTCTAGTCAGCGAAGGTAAATTTTTAAATATTTGGATTAATCTCCCTATAAAAATACAACACTTTCAGTTAGGTTTTTACATACTGAAGTCTATAAGAAAATAGAAAGCGAGACGATCATCTATCGAATAAGGGCCTGTCACGCACTTCCGATGTACCTCGCCGGGACTAAACCGGAACAAAAAATTAACAACGACTAAGCTCCGACGAGAAAGCACTAGAAAAATTGACCGGAGCAATACCGATGTAGTATCCGTGTTCCCGTTGTTCTACCGTTGTTCTACCGATGTAAAAGCTGATGTGCTTCCGAACATCACTTTTTTGTCACCTTAGTGTTACCGATGCGCCGACGATGTTATACTGGTTTGGTTTAATTTTGTTAAACTTCCTTTTAGCAGCTAAGGTCATTTAAGGGCGTTTCTCCATGTGTGAAGTGTATTCGTGCTTGCGTGTGTATTGCTTGCACCCTATTGATTGCGCGGATGTGATGCCGACTTTATAGTTCTATCTTACTGAAATACCATGCCGAAGGCACCCAGTACAGCATTCCGCCCGGTCAAATTATACTGAAAACGAGTGAACCAGGTGTTGCCCTTCCCTTAAATGATTAACGTTAAGCAGGGAATAACCACTACCATTTTTAAGGACTTTGGAAGGTCCCGGCCTGGGGACAGAACCTACTGCCTTACTCACCTGGGCGAACGCTCAACATGCAAGCCAAAAGTGAGGTGTTGCCAAGCAAGGCGCTAGGAAATAAAAGGTAGTTAGAAGTATAAAGAAAGAGAAAGATCTCAAATATTGCAATGGGTAGAGCAGACTTATTTTGGTCGCTTTTGTGTCCCCAAATAGAGAACACCAAAGTAAATCCCCGATTCAGCATTAGTCGCCTCCTACGATACATGCAGTGGGTAACAGAAGGTGTATTCTTTTCCCGACTCCCCACCTGCAAGGGTGAAATGTTTTACTAGGGCATCGGTACTACTTCGGTGGAATTCGGCAGTACTACAGAATCACATTGGTACACCAGTACGACCACTGGAGAGCCGCTGATCCATTACGGGGCGCTACCGGTGATCTGCCGGCATTAACGAAGCCATACCGGAGTACCACCGTTATTCTGCCGTTGAAGTCCTGTTTCTCGCTCCGGCTGCGTAAAAGCGTAAATTTTTGAGCATGTTCAAAAATGTCTACCGTCGCCTGCCGTTGCTTAATTGTTCGATGATGTCCTGACGACGTACTACCGTTATTAGCAATGTGATATCGTTGCGCTGCCGTACCCCGAAATCGCCAAATTTGTGCTCCGGTATAACTCCGGCGACCCAAATCGACTAGGTGTGACAGGCCCTTAAGGTAACATTGTTGCCTTCCACATAGACGGCTAGCGAACAATGGCAAATTGTTTGTTGATTTTATACTGTCAAACACAGGTTTAAAATTGTCTTGAGAGGGCGCTACATTGTCTGTGCTGTAACTCTAAGGAAAAGGCCATTTTAAGCATGCTCCCACCGCAAAACAGAGCGTCAGTACCTTGTTTCATGTTTCTAGTGATATTTTAAGCTTCAATCAAAACTTACAGAAAAGCACTCATGTGGAGGTATTAATCAGATGACATAAGGACAGTATGTCGGGATTAATAAGGCAGTTCCGGCGAAATCCTTTATTGTATATCTAATGATTGACTTGGTGCCAAAGAATGGCTTATCAGAGGTAAATATATAGAGGGCTATACAATATGTGGTTTAAATATAATCGGTAGTAATTTATTTCAAATTTGCAAGCTTTTTTATCGTGTTTTTATGGTTTTGCGTTCTCAAAATAGCTTCAGTCATGTAAAGACGAAGCGTACAGGTGATTGTGCCTCTCAAGAGTCACTTATTAGTGATATATGACTAAAATAGCATAACCTGGACGCCATACTGTGAATCCCTCCCGATAACATCAGTCTTACAGCAGATGAGTGCCTACGGATGGAAATACCCATGCAAAGAAAGAACAGGTAGGAGGGAAAACAGAACGTAGATGTTCCAAATGTTGTAACGGGGTAGCAGCTCAATTTCTATCCCAAAGAAGGGGTCGCATAACAATACCGACTCTACTTGGGATCGTATATACACGCATTCAATGTTTTATAAAGAACCTTGTAATTGTATTTGAGTTAACAATATGTTCTTTTAATCATTTAAGTGCACGCTATATTTCTCTTTCTCTCTCATATGTTTGATTACTTATATTTTCCCCAAATAATTCAATATTCTACAAACAGGGACCAGTCTACATCAGTTCCAACGTTACAGCTACCGTAGATTATAGCAAAACCGCACATCGTAGTAGAAAACTGTTAACTGTTGTAGATCTGCATACAGAACTAATGGAAAGGATATTCAGACTTGGTACTGAAAGTCGATGCCTGTAAAACTGTTCGACCTAATTACCGTATCCTTAATACACAGCTTTAAAGTGGCGCGGCCGGCACATTGGTCTCCAAGGGACAGCTTCCGCTAAAACAGCGATACCGTCAAGTGTGATTGACGAACCATTGAGTGACGTTTTATCCCACTTGTGTGATTTATTTGCCAAGTCTAATTAGGCAAATGCGTTTTACGTAAAGGTGTTAGCATCTCTTGAGCAAACAATGCCGTTTCAAACGAACTTTCTTGCCCATGTGCTAAATAACAACGAGCTCGCACGGTTTAATCGGAAAAGAGAAACTGTGTAATTCGAACTTAACCGCAAAAAGGAAAAATATTTCATTTAAAAAAAATCATAATGTTTGTGAAAATACACAGACTACTGTTTCATTTGGTTCTGTACTACAGGAAAACCATTTTAAAATTTTAAAAAGTTATGATGGAACCTCAGATAATGTTGTCAAACACCAAGCTATGTTATTTTCGAATATCACATTATGTTATCCTTAAACTATTGATTAGTTTACTATAGGACATACACAATGTAATTGTATTCTATCAGTTGATGTTCGTTTTTTCCATATACAAGTACTTACACACCAGTTTGCCTATTTCTGCACAGCAACGCAACTGTGTCGCTATGGTAGGGCATCTGCGCATGCGAATTAAAAAACTCTGCACCAAGAAAAATAGCCTCAAATAACCAATATAATGTTAAGAACAGAAAATGATAAATTAATTCAAGTTGAAATTTTCACTTTTTATGATTCCGAAAATGACCCATAATGCCTCAAGTTCTTTGTTCAACGAGTACATTCTATGATTGTTTAATTAAATGCATTTTTCCTTCTGGAGACATTTCAAATTTATCTGTACTATAACAGTGTTTAATTGAAACAATCATACTTCAATGGAAAAATAAATCTAGAATATTTCAGAAAGAATAGAGACATGTTCCATGGACGGGAAGGTGGTCAATAAAGCATGCAATCTTCAATTATAATCGTTTTGTTATTTATTAATACAAATACGGGTAATGTAATTACATGACATCCAAATAAGAACAGACCGCACAACCACTACAAAAAAAAATGCACTCTGTCTTTTGAAACCTGTGATAAATGTTAAAAAAGGAAGGAAAGATCCGCACGACAATTTCGAATTTCACAATGTGTATTGTAACGCACAATATAATGCATTGTAGCAACAAATAAGATAGTCTACCCAGTTCATGACTGCCAAACAATATACAAAAAAAGAATCGGTCATTATTGCACAAATAGAAAACATTAAAGACATTTGGACCAATATCATGTCTCAATACACTTGTATATGCTATCCTCGTTTTCCGCAGACATTTAACTAACGGAGCAAGAGCCTTGTTGACCAGGAATTTTCGGTGCGGAAAGGCGAACCTTGTTTGTCTGGATACTATTTTTGTACTGATATGTGAGCCATTTTAACCTAGAAACTTTATAACATAAACATAAAATCAATTTCATTTTTCAAGATTTTGCTTTGATTATTTATTTTGAAATAAATTAAAACCATTTCGAGACTATAGAATTCAAAACATATTACAATTGATTTTTTCTTTTATGATTTTTCGTATTCGTAACAGCTAAGGTCATTTAAAGACAGTGTCCATCAACGACGGGACAGCTTAAGGGCCACCTTTAAGAGTTTTATCAACTTAAGAATCCCTGTCCCACTGCACTGCCGTTCTTTTATACACAGTAATCTCCCTTTAGCTTCTGTTTTGATATAGATGTAGCACCTTTGGGCTAGCACACTTCCGTTTGGCCATGTAGCTCAATCGGTTACGTCAAAAGTATAATACGACAACAAACAAGTCCAGGGTTCGAATCCAGGTCTAGACCTCTGAATTCTTTACACTCAAAACACTCTTTATGAATGTATTTTGTTTATTTCATAAAACTCCGCAAAGTATGGTTTTCTTTTCAGATTTATCAAGGCTATAGCCATGTCAGAAGAAACAATTTCCAATACTTTGCACAGGTTTTGGCGGTTCTACGGGAATCCTTAAATACCATACACTAGACAGCGAACCTTGATATTCAGCTAAGTCACATTATACCGACAACGAGCTAACCAGTCGTCACTGACACCTATTCAAAACTGAAAGTCGGGCAGAGCAGTAAGTAACAATTTAAACTCAATACTAATGAAAGCTACAAATGCATGCTGGTACCCTCTTTCTGTACATTACTTGGGTTATGGAGGGAATGGCCTGATATGTTCCACTGCATGATCATTAAACATACTGCCGAAGACACCCAGCTAGACACCCGACACGGTCACTTTATACTGACAACGGGCAAACCAGGTGTCCCACTCCTAAATTGCTGAGCGTTAAGTAGGAGTAGAAACTACCATTTTACTGTCTCTGGTCTGTCTTGGCCAGAGGACATAACCCAAAACCTTCCTCACAGGGGCGAACGCTCAACTACATGTAAAGGTCAAAAGTGAGGCATTGTCAAGGGAGACATTAGGAAGAAGAAAGTTGTTTAGAAAGAAGAGAAACGATAAAATCCCAACTTTAGTCGTCTGTTACGGTCATGCAATGAGGGCAGCAGGTACAATTCTTACGCCCTACCTGCAGGGACGCTACATGCTCATAAAGGTCGACTATTGTGTTGATCCCCTGCAGCACGAGGTATCTGAAGTCAGATGCCAAAATGGATATAATCATTGCACCTATTAGCCTTTACACCTTTATATTGATCCATCATTGTCAAAGAAACGTTACTTAAAGAAATGCCCATGATCATGGTCTAACCAGCAGTAATTTTTAATATAAAATGGCGATAAATTCGCCCAAATGACAACTTTGATACTTGTATATTGCCTAAAGCCTTTGCAAAGACAAAATTACCTAAAGTTATTCGCTAAAGCTACTCATGCAGAACAGCATTTCATTTAGAAAAAAAAAACCTTTTAAAAAGTATGATGTAATGGTTACTGTTGCCGACTGTCAACATTTAACGTTAATATGGAAATTGTTTTATGACAATTTCAATAAAGCTGCAAAAGATCAGTTTTGTAATATATATATATATAGAGAGAGAGAGAGAGAGAGAGAGAGAGAGAGAGAGAGAGAGAGAGAAAGAGAGAGAGAGAGAGAGAGACATTGTAGGGCTTTACGGCGTTGTATATGTTATTGAAGAAGACAAGTGAGGATAAGAAACAGCACGGTAGATGAGGAGATAAACTACCGTAACAGATGTGAATGACAGCTTATGGTATAGACTTCGGTAAGAAAACAGCTTCATGGCGGATATTGTTTTAACGATTATATCTTATGTAACTCACGAGCATGGCAGACTTCCAGTTGTCTTTAATTAATTTTGTCCTGCTGATCAATCTCTCCATGTGAAGAACGACTTGTGTGATCGGCTAGATAGAGTGGTCTATGTAGCTCCTTTTTCATTAGTCTTTATTGCATCCGTTTAAAACATTAGGGAAGACCAGAAATACACTGATAGGTGCCGCAGCAGATTGCAGTGCATTTATACCAACAGAAATGCGTTACACGTGTATGTTTGATGTATGACGTCAATATTCACTAAGTGGTGCACGTGTACTGACTTGTCTCTGTTACAAATCACATTAGTTCTACGTTTGCTATTGTTTTTATGTCTTTAATACAAAGATTTCATAAAACCCGACGATTTATGCAACTTTGATTTGTCTTTAATACAGATTGAAAAATAATAATGGTTTGTGTTACTCTGACTTGTCCCTTATACAGATTGCATTAGGACTACGTTTTATGTATCTTTGATTGTCGATTTTTCCGCTTTGCTTTTAATTTCCTCGTCCATTTTGCTAACATTTCTTTTTCAATTATTAAAACTTTTGTATTAATCTCATTGATTAAGCCTCATTTAAGACTGTTTTTATATACTGATATATGAAAATGCATAGTCAATTGCGAAAACTTGAATCGAAGGTACAAGTAAACATATTCAGTAAGAGCTATTATTATGAGTGTTTCCCGTTTTAAACTGATTTTATAATTAAACGTATTAATTTCCATTTTTCATGATGAAGCATTGCAGACCTAACGGTATATTATTTAAATTGTGAGAATGTAATCACTATAGTACCTTGAACTTGCCGAAATTGTTCAAAAATTCGAAACTTTACATTTGTTATATTTATATACTGATATATCCAGCTGTTATACTCCTAGCATACCAAAATACAAAAGCAATGCTTCTAAAATAAAATATTAAAGCTGTTACAAGGTAAGTTTGGATACTTAAATATTAAAGCTGTTACAAGGTATGTTTGGGTACTTAAATATTAAAGCTGTTACAAGGTATGTTTGGATACTTAAATATTAAAGCTGTTACAGCGAATGTTTGGATACTTAAATATTAAAGCTGTTACAAGGTAAGTTTGGATACTTAAATATTAAAGCTGTTACAAGGTATGTTTGGGTACTTAAATATTAAAGCTGTTACAAGGTATGTTTGGATACTTAAATATTAAAGCTGTTACAAGGTATGTTTGGATACTAAAATATTACAGTTGCTACATTAGTATCATCAGAAATTACTACATCTGCTTACTATAATTAAGTACATCTACCCTGCTATATTCGTAACATTATAAAATACTACATATGTCCTGCTATATTCGGACAACTATAATAAATTACATCTACCCTGCTATGTTTGTATCAGTATAAATTACTAGATCTGCAATGCTATATTCGTACCATTATAAAATACTACATCTGCCCTGCTATATTTGTACCATTATAAAATACTACATCTACCCTGCTATATTTGTATCATTATAAAATAATACATCTACCCTGCTATATTAGTACCATTATAAAATACTACATCTGCCCTGCTATATTCGTACCATTATAAAATACTACATCTATCCTGCTATATTTGTACCATTATAAAATACTACATCTACCCTGCTATATTAGTACCATTATAAAATACTACATCTGCCCTGCTATATTCGTATCATTATAAAATACTACATCTACCCTGCTATATTCTTACAATTATAGAATACTACATCTGTCCTGCTATATTCGTACCATTATGAAATACTAGAACTGCCCTGCTATATTCGTACCATTATAAAATACTACATATGTCCTGCTATATTCGTACCAGTATAAAATACTAGAACTGCCCTGCTATATTCGTATCATTATAAAATACTACATATGTCCTGCTATATTCGTACCAGTATAAAATACTACATCTGCCCTGCTATATTCGTACCATTATAAAATACTACATCTGCCCTGCTATATTCGTACCATTATGAAATACTAGAACTGCCCCGCTATATTCGATTACTTATAGAATACTACATATGTCCTGCTATATTCGTACCATTACAAAATACTAGAACTGCCCTGCTATATTCGTACCATTATAAATATTACATATGTCCTGCTATATTCGTACCATTATAAAATACTACATATGTCCTGCTATATTCGTACCATTATAAAATACTAGAACTGTCCTGCTATATTAGTACCATTATAAAATACTACATATGTCCTGCTATATTCGTACCATTACAAAATACTAGAACTGCCCTGCTATATTCGCACCATTATAAAATACTAGAACTGCCCAGCTATATTTGTACCATTATAAAATACTAAAACTGTCCTGCTATATTCGTACCATTACAAAATACTAGTACTGCCCTGCTATATTCGTACCATTATAAAAAACTAGAACTGCCCTGCTATATTTATACCATTATGAAATACTAGAACCGCCCTGCTATATGTGTACGATTATAAAATACTAGAACTGCCCCGCTATATTCGTACCATTATAAAAAACTAGAACTGCCCTGCTATATTTGAACTATTATAAAATACCAGAACTGCCCTTCTATATTCGTACTATTATAAAAGATGATATTTGCAATTGTCCTGCTATATTAGTACCATTATAAAATACTTCATATGTCCTGCTATATTCGTACTATTATAAAATACTACATATGTCCTGCTATATGCGTACCAGTATAAAATACTACATCTGCCCTGCTATATTCGTACCATTATGAAATACTAGAACTGCCCCGCTATATTCGTACCATTATAAAAAACTAGAACTGCCCTGCTATATTTATACCAATATGAAATACTAGAACTGCCCTGCTATAATTGTACCATTATAAAGTATTGAATATGTCCTGCTATATTTGTACCATTATAAAATACTAAAACTGCCCTGCTACATTCCTACCATTATGAAATACTAGAACTGCCCCGCTATATTCGTACCATTATAAAAAACTAGAACTGCCCTGCTATATTTATACCATTATGAAAGACTAGAACTGCCCTGCTATATGTGTACCATTATAAAATAATAGAACTGACCTGCTATATTTGTACCATTATAAAATCCTAGAACTGCCCTGCTATCTTTGTACTATTATAAAGTACCAGAACTGCCCTCCTATATTCGTACCATTATAAAATCCTAGAACTGCCCTGCTATATTTGAACTATTATAAAATACCAGAACTGCCCTTCTATATTCGTACTATTATAAAAGATGATATTTGCAATTGTCCTGCTATATTAGTACCATTATAACATACTACATATGTCCTGCTATATGCGTACCAGTATAAAATACTACATCTGCCCTGCTATATTCGTACCATTATGAAATACTAGAACTGCCCTGCTATCTACATATGTCCTGCTATATTCGTCCCATTATAAATACTACATATGTCCTGCTATATTCATACCATTATAAAATACTAGAACTGTCCTGCTATCTTAGTACCATTATAAAATACTACATCTGTCCTGCTATATTCGTACCATTACAAAATACTAGAACTGCCCTGCTATCTACATATGTCCTGCTATATTCGTCCCATTATAAATACTACATATGTCCTGCTATATTCGTTCCATTATAAAATACTAGAACTGCCCTGCTATCTACATATGTCCTGCTATATTCGTCCCATTATAAATACTACATATGTCCTGCTATATGCGTACCAGTATAAAATACTACATCTGCCCTGCTATATTCGTACCATTATAAAATACTAGAACTGCCCTGCTATATTTGTACTATTATAAAATACCAGAACTGCCCTTCTATATTCGTACTATTATAAAAGATGATATTTGCAATGCTATATTCGTATTATTTTAAAATACTACATCTGCTCTGCTTAATTCGTATCTATAGTCTTACCATCAAAATTACTGCATCTGCAATGCTACCATCTGTATCTCGTAAGAGGCGACTTATGTAGGAAACCTATGCAGAATTGGGGTTTTACTTGTGTGCCCCCTACTTTGATACACGAAATCTGCCGTACCCATTTAAATTTTTGGGATCTTTATATTTCTTTCTACTTCTGATTACCTTTTATATCCTAGCACCTTGCTTTGCAACGTCTCACTTTTGGCCTGAATGTTGAACGTTTTCCCAGGTGAGGAAGGCAATTTGTTCTGTCCCAAGGTCGGGACATACCACAGACCTTAAAAACGGTAGTTGATATTCCCTGCTTAAGGTTCAGCAATGAGACTAATAGCAACAACTGGTTAACCCGTTGTCAGTATAATGTGAGCGGGCGGAATGATGTGCATAGTATGTCAGTGAGATAGCACTATAAAGACGGCATCGGATCCGCGATATCACAAGGAGGCAAGTACACCAACATACCATTTCTCCGACACACATGCACGCATACACAACACACATGGGGGCACCTCCTAAAATGATCTTGGCTGTTTAATAGGACGTTAAACAAAGTAACAAGAATTTTTTCAGCGCTTTTAGGCTTTTAGTGAGAAAAGTGTTTTGGCTTGAGTTATCTCGTAAATAAGCAAATATTAACGGCAAAAACGATGAACAACGTTGCTTTGTCACGTGTGATATGCTAAAACGCGGAAAGTCGAAACTCGAAAGGAAAACCCGTAATATATGTTGAACATTTTAAAGGAATTTATTAAAAAATTAAAAAGTTCTTCCATTTACTACACAATGCCCTTATTTGGTAATAAAATGTGCATTTCTCCACTAAAAAAGCATGTAAATTTCTGAAATGCGAACTCGGCTAAGCAAAATTGGTATGCAATATGTGTATCAAGTTTGAGGTTAATCAACCCAATTGAACTCAAGTTATCCTTGTTTCGGAAGACGACGCCGACAAAGTAGTACATGTACCTATATGTCGCCTCATGTTTCAGGCGACACAAAAACAAACCAAACCAAACCAAGCAATGCTATTCGTATCATCATAAAATTCTGCATCGTCATTGGTACATTCGTACCTTTATGAAATACAACGTCTGCTCTAATTCATGAGTACCATGCTTAAATATTACAGCTGCTATGTCCATGCTGTGGTAATCGAAATTAAAAGGCAATATAAAATGCACACTTTTAAATATGTTTACGTAAACCCTGTATCACAAATAATTCACATGCTTAAAATAAAAATAAACATGTCACCAATTCTGGGAGTGATTCTCTGTCGTATGCAGACGGACAAGCTAATTTAGGGCGTCTATCAGGAACTTTTCTTCCTCTTCTTCTTCTCAATTACGAGTTGTAATAACCGTAGAGTTATCATCGGTTATATTGGTCTCGCAACGCTCTATAAACATAGCTTCATTCCTGTATTTCGCTGATTATATGGATCATCAGCTGCCGATCACCTGCCATCCCATAATGGTGTTTGAACATGAAACACAACAACAATGTTTTATAAGTAATGTGTAGTTCATTACAAATATTTGCCAAATGATATGAAATAGACAAAAACAACAGCGCCTATTGATTGAAACAGAGTATGTGCTGAAGGGAATATGAATACATGGACTGACCGCTCTTGAACTCTTAATATCATGCCATTCGCTGAAACTAACTCACAAGAGAAGTTCTTTCTTTAAAGATGTTATTGATTAAAGTATCAAATAAATACCGTTCAATTAGAGATTTTTTTTTGCATTACATTGCGATGCATCGTCAATTATGCCGTTATATCATTTTGAACTATAAACGCAGTATTCATACATGACTAAATTGGTTCTATGATTATTTTTCTTATATTATTCCTTAAGGATAAACTTCAATTACAATTCCATTCACATGGTTAGGACTTCGCGTTAGTTAAACTTGGTCATTAATTTAATATTCAAACTACAAAGCAGATGTCACGTGTCAGCCATTGGCGTGCTATATTGGTATTATATTATTAATAAAGACAAACATCAAACACAGTTCTGCAACCATGTTTGCCAGCAACAATGACAAACATATAACCTCTGATTTCTTTTAATATGAAGTTCAAAAGTCGAACTCGACAACGAAACTCCTCTTAATCTACATTAATACAATAGTAGAGATGACCATGTTGATGCGCCATTATTGTCATCTACTTCCGTCGTCCGGTACTAGGTCGTGGTGGTTCTTGCCAATTTTCCTAGAATAAGGGAAATATAATCGGGGAAACTTGAGCGCGTGAGGGCGACATGTTGTTTTATTGCCCCGTCATATGACCAATCTCATCCGAAAGGACACGTTGTTAAGATGAGGTATTAAAATACCTTTTTTTGGCTTTCTCACCTGTTTGGATATTGCATATATGCATAGGTATTTGTATCCGTGATAATATACTGTACATCATTAAAGGCCCCTTCAAAACATTCAGCTTAGATAGTGTAGATACTGTATAACACAGAATATTCATTAGTATTTTCCTTCGTGGTTTGAAGCTATTTAGCTCGTTTCGAGGTACAAACTTTCGTGGATTTCCTATATTATCAAACAGTAGACTCTTGTATCATTCACATTCGTTGTAGTTATTTTCATGATTTAATAGCAACCACGAAAACCACGAATATGTATACACAACGAACATTTCGTGTTATACAGTAGTAAAAGGGAAGCGAACAGCGAGGGAATACCAACAGAGCTAGATTAGTTATTGTGGTCTCTAAACATTACTCAATGGATTTTTCTATCTGGTTCCCCTATCTCAGCTGAACCACACGTTTGAATGATAAAGCGAACCCGCTGATTTAAAGTTCAATAACGGGAAAGAAAGAGGAAATATTTCACCATCTATTGATCTTATTTCAGCACATTTCAAACGCCCTGAATGAAAAATATGCTGAAGTCGTGCTCCGTTATAAGGACCAAATAACATTTTAGCAACGGAAAACGAACTGTTTTGTTTCCCCGTAATAAATTGTTCATTACCGTTTTCGATCTTAGAGCTATGGAAACAAATCAAAGAAACCTGTTTCAGTGTCTAGTATACTATAAAATATATGAAATTTACATATATATGTGAAATTACTGGTGCGTCATAAATTATGTGAAGCAGGTCGATTGAAAGGAAAAGTATTTCTGAATTCCGTTGGTGTGAACAAAAATACCTAATATAGTTTTTTTGTGCATTTCCACTTTGCTTCTTTGTGTTTATGAGTTTAATTCCGTAGATTAAATATTGATAATTCTATTTTAATCTAACTTCAAATGCGAAGTGAATTAATTTGCGTGTTACTCTTGTAGAAGTGTACCAAGTACATTGATGAGTTTTGTATCCGTGGACTTGGAAAATATGTTTAAACGTCCACTGGATGAATTCATGCTGTATGGTGTTTTCCCCGGATGAAGAAAACCTATGCTTTTACTCTCCTGGAAGAAGTATGCCTTTTCGTCCATCGAAAATGTAATTCTATGCGTTATTCCCCCAGGCCGAAGTATATTTGTGGATTTTACACAATGTTTATATTACTGTTGACGAAGTAAATATATAGAGGAAATTTAATGGTGTCTTCAGAAATAACAAATATATTTCACGAGTGTGGCTAATATTTTGATATCAAAATATTAGCCACAAATTAAAATGTGTTTGTTCATACTGAAGACACCATTACATTTTCTACTTATAACATTTTTAAAGCATAAAACATGAAAAATGTAATGCATTAAAAAAGGGCGGGAATCAGAAGCGTAATAATTAGCGCCATTTTCTAATGATGTCACGCTTGACAACAAGGCTGTGCGCCATTTTGAATGGGATACTCAACGTAATTCCGACGTTTCTGGTATGCTTGTTAATAAAAATGTTATTAGTTGTATATTTATGTAAATACCTAAGTGCGTGTACCAAACATTTACCATAACAACCATTTATTCGTTTATTCTACCGTCGCTTCATTTGAATCCATTAACAAAACATCCTTGCCTTTGAATGCAGCGAATAGAAGATACCGTTTTGATTGGTCAATATCAAAAAGTGATATTTTCTCACTTTGATAATATCACTTTTGATATTTGACACAGTATGAAAGATATCAGTTAATAGAATCCGATATTTCACTGGCAAAAATGTAATAAATGTGAGTATTCCCTCGGAAGAAGTAAACATGTGTTCATCCACTCACCTGAGTACATCTAACCTAGGTTTTTATTTCCCTTACCACTGGACGAATTACATCGTTAACACAATCATGTATTATTTTATATTACCTAGCAACGAAATTCCCTCGTGAGTTTCTTCTTCAATGCAAATATTTGCCTACACGTAATACAATGACGTACCTGGCGCAATATTAAATTGGATTTAACATGTATTTCCAAACGACCACAGTACAAACAAAAGTATTAACGTTACGGGATATTCAACACGCAACCAACTTACGTTCAACTCATTTTCCTCTGCAATAACGTATCCTTGCCACGTACTACTGATACATCTGAACAGAATATGTTGTTGTCAAACATTGCCATAAAAGACTGTAACAAAAAGCCCTCTTGGGAGTATAGCTGCTCTCGCGGGTGCTGCCACCTACTGGGCGAAATGACTGGAACGATTTGCTGCAACTGTGCATGCGTCATTTTTTAAACTTTCACTGGGAAAAATTAATAACATAAAAGAGAAATTTGTCACGACCAACGAGTGTATCTATATACCTACATAGAGCAGTAGTCCCAAAAGAATATAAGTAATTAACATCAAAGAAGGGTTGGGCAAAGAGTTATTTGTCTAATGAGAACAGATACACTTCCCGGTTTGGGGGGTTGAAGTAACATCACGATTCGCATGTATACTGATTATTTGTTTATGTTTACGAAATCGTTGTTTTTTAAACCGATATTTGCTGATTGATATATAGCAAGACTACATTTGGGTCCCACCACTCTTTCAAAAAGCATGTAAGATCACGACTTGCCTGTATACTAATTATTTTGTTTATGTTTACGAAATCGTTGTTTTTTAAACCAATATGTGATGACTAACATATACCTACACTACAGTTGGGTCCCATCACCCTTAAAAAAACATGTTTTACTGAAGACAATCAAATTTGAAAAACCCCTAGAATTCAAATGGAATCGGGATCAAAGTGTCCGGATCAGCTACTGTATGCTATTAATGTAAATAGTCATATAACAATCCTATAACATGTACGTCATTTTCCCGATAGATTTTATGTTACATAATATTGACTTTTAATTCAATAACTTTCCTGACTTCAGTTGTGATGAAATTTTGCAAGCAGATTGAGAACTATTCAGTGCTTCTTTATGTCAATTTGATACAATTGAATGTGTTTATGTTATTGAGATGTCTATGTTCAAAAAGCGAGTTGTGTATTTCCTAATCTCTGCTATAAATAATTTGATAGGTACATGCGCGTGCAATAATTCCATTAGCCCAGAAACTGTAATGCTACTTCAATAATACCCACGTGCATCATAACATGATCATAACTTTCCATTTTTGTTCATTTCAATTGGCACAAAGCCAAAGCGTGAAGGTATGTCGTTAAATAAAGTGTTCGTATGTAAGTTCTTTTGTTCATGAATTTCTAAATGTGTCTTTCCCAGAAAATTATTTACACCTTTGGAAAGTGTAAGCATATGCAGTTATTCATATTGTACTTGTTGTGTATTTAAAAGCCAATTCAGTATCTCCAAAGTCCAATTATATTGAGGAATTTTCGATTGAAGAAATGGAAGTCATGAATATTGTATGTGAAGTACAAACAAGTATATTGGAAACAACATGCCTAACAGCATTGCAAAGTACAATGCAATTCAAAAAGCCGCTTTCGATTTATCAAGTGCAACACAACTGCTTAAATAAAAGAATGATTTTCCAAAATGTTAAAGAAAAATAATGAAAGTGTTTATGAATTATTTTGATGAGATTCACATTTATCTAATGTCATATATATGAAATACTCATGTCATTTTTTCTAAAAATGTAATATTGCATGAATAGTGCATCATATCAAAATAATTCAAACACATTTTTCATTATTCCTCGTAAACCGTTCGGAAAAGAATGATTATATTTCAGATTTTAAATTCCATTTTATATATCAAAAGCTGTATTTCCATAATTTTCTTCTTATAACATGTCGGATATATTAGTAATTAGGTATTAGTTCCACACCGACCTGTGTGGTATCATTGGTAAACGGTGCACTGTATATACATGTAGTAGGAATGGGTTCGCACTCGCACAGCTAAATCATTTACTATTTGATATTAGCTTAGCTATTGAGCGAATAACATTGAGATGTGAATTTCAACACTAGTGACGACTGTTTAGATCCATGGATAAATAAATAAAGAAGGCTTCAGAAGGCATTTTCCGAATGGGTTTTTGTTACATGCCCGTACCATGGTATGGCATATCATGGCATATAAGACCGCTATAGGCTTCTAATTTTGACAACCGGCAGGTTACAAGCATGTTTACACACTGTGGTGTGTTACCTCCGATTAACATGGAGTATAGATTGACGAACATTCGACATAACATTTGAATTTTATTCTCCAAGCAAGAAAGCATTCAATGGTCAGAAAGTGTAGGCCGAATGCAATGTTGTTACCTATCTGTAACTTTCGGATATGTTTATGTTTAGCGTCACTGGGCAAATGACAAACACGGGCGACTACGCGTAATGAAATAGTCCCTTGCAAAGTACTCTTTAAAAACAAATAAGCTATTTATTTAATTTCCGATTACGTCACATACAGTTATAAGAGTATAGCTTTGTCTGAGTATATACTGTAATAACAGTTTGAAATTCTGAATTTAAGGAATTATTAGAATTATATTAGAGTATGACACAAGGAAGAATATATACAAATATTAGTGTATAACAATAAAAATGCGTACCAAAAAAAGGCTACAATATATTCAGTACATGCATAAAACAAAACATATTATTATACCTTTTTTAAAAGCGTGTCTGGTTGGATGATAGAGATCACATGACAAGCGTACTTAATATAAACTTTATTTCATTCCAAATTAAGTTGCATTACATCACATAACACACAAAGTATAGAGGAATGGGATCCGGAAACAAGTTGAAATAACTTATATAAATCCGTTTCCGAAGTGTACTTGCCCTCGTGTTTCCCTACCTTTACATGTACTGTCTATTTTCATAGGTGTTTATTATTCGAGCTGACTTTGTATCCGATTCTCGTTCGTTCATACTATTGCATAGGGTATGAAAACGATTATATATATCAAAAATGATAGCTTCACCTCGACAGATAAGATGAGACTTATGGGTATATGTCACATTACATTTAACGTGTTTATCCATAGAACCTGATTAACTTTCCTGAATTAATTCCTCAAATTAAATAAAAAATGACAAGGAAATACAAGTGTTATTATTCCGAATCAATTTTGAGACACTTAATGTATACTGTTTCGTTACATTTGAGTTTTGTTACAGATTAAATGTCATTTTTGAAAACCCTAGGGTTTGCTCAATAACAAAATATGGCCGTATTATATTTAACAGAATATGTCTTAAATAACTTTGCGACTAAAAAGTCAAACGATGGTAAAATTACATTGATAGCTTCGTTTTTATATGTCACAAATGATAGAGAATTAATTTCCGACCAAGCTCTGCATTACATTCTTACGCAATTCCATCTGCGATTTGTTCAAATCGATTTTCGTGAATTGCGTTTGTATTTTGATCGGTAGGATCACTGTTATAAAGTTATAACATAATTATGTTTTTGAACTGTTATCATTTTAAGTATAGCCCTTTAAAATATTGTCAGCTTTAATATATACAAAAAGAATAATCATATTCCAATTAAAAGTAATATTAATTCTAATCAAGTATCAAGTGTCGTTTTAAAATAACATGCATAATACAATAAAAGTAAGTGTGAATGTGCTTTAGTCTAGGAATGCTGCTCCTGTGAACTTAAGTCTAAATATCCCTTTTCTGTGAACTATAGTCTAGGGAGACTTTTCTGTGAACTTTAGTCCAGGGAGGCTTTTCTGTGAACTTTAGTCTAGGGAGGCTTTTCTGTGAACTTAATTCCTGAGATGCCTTTTGTGTGAGCTGAAGTCTAGAAATACCACTTCTTTCAAATTTAGTCTAGAGATGCTGCTTCTGTAAACTTTAGTCGAAAGATTCTTTATCTGTGAACTTAAGTTTAGGAAGACTTTTCTGTGAACTTTAGTCTTGGTAGGCTTTTCTCTGAACTTTAGTCTTGGGATGCCTTTTATGTGAGCTGAAGTCTAGAAATACTACTTCTTTCAACTTTAGTCTAGATATACTGCTTCTGTAAACTTTAGTCTAAAGATTCTTTTTCTGTGAAGTTTAGTCTAAAGATCCTTTTATTTGAACTTTAGTCTAGGGAGTCTTTTATTTAAACTTTAGTCTAGGGAGTCTTTTATGTGAACTTTAGTCTAAGGAGTCTTTTATGTGAACTTTAGTCTAGGTAGGCTTTTCTGTGAGCTGAATTCTTGGGAGGCTTTTCTGTGAGCTGTATTCTTGGGAGGCTTTTCTATGAGCTGTATTCTTGGGAGGCTTTCTGTGAGCTGTATTCTTGGGAGGCTTTTCTGTGAGCTGTATTCTCGGGAGACTTTTCTGTGAGCTGTATTTTAGATATGCTCCGTCTTTGAATTTCAGTTTTAGTTCGCTAATTCTGTGGTAAATTTCATTATTTTCCTGTAAACCTCATTTAAGAGAAACCATTTCTTTTAACTTGAACATTATGAATCGTCCAGACCGGGGAGATTCACTTAAGAGACGATTATCTTTATTAACTTTATTCAGGAAGCTCTTCTCCGCACCTAAGTCAATGAACGCCTTGTCGGTGACGGATTTTTCTAAGCGTTTAGATAACTGAAGATTTATTTAATGAAATTATACCACGTGATTTAGTAGCGGTCATTTCATCTTTATAAAAAGGATTGGCGCATTGAAATAATATAAATGAATGCAAGGTTAATAAATTGATTAAAAGTTATGTATTGTTACGGTTCCAGTCATTGATTTCTCAAACAGTGCCTCTCGTTTTAACAATGAAACAAAGTAGATTGAAAAACATCGAAGGAGTTCGAAGAAGGCAACGAAATTGGTCACTGAACTGAAAATTCTTGTATCAAATCGATCCAGAAACAGAGGAAATTCTTTGAAAATATACAACCAACAGTGCACAATTATGATCAGGAAAAATAGTTGTTTACTAAGACCTGCAAATGTGTGGGATAACTTACCGGAAAATGAAGTACGTGCTAATAAGTTAAAATGTTTCAAAACGGAACTTGATAAACGCTGCAAAAACATTTATTTATTTTATAACTTCAAAACTAGCTTATGAACTGTAATGTCGTTACATTCAAAACACTTTTTTATTATAACGATTATTATGTTTTGAGTCTGGTGTAGAGGGTGTGAAATCCTGTACCAGAAAAATATAATTAAATAAGTGATAAGGTATGTGTCTTATTTAATCGTCTTTACTGCAAACAGATATGCCAAAGAAATGAAAGACAAGGAGTAAGACCTGACATTCCTGCCTTTGTTTATATTTCTCTAGGAATTCCTTTTTGTTTCGACGACATTAAGACAAATTACCACATTCAGAGTATGTACATAACAAATTCAGCTATCTTTGAGGTAAACGCACGTGGTGACGTTTACCAACAGCAGCCGAGGTACAAATTAGTAATTCAAACCCCGGAAATTATCCTCATATGCAACAATGTTGACGGTATGGCTGCGCATATCTCTATTTGTATACTACTGTATTGGAATCAAGTCAATAAGGTCGCTTTGAATATAGGACTACGATTGTGTACTTTCTGTTTAGCCGTATCTGTATGAAATTAGTATCCTAGCATGACAGACCAATAATTCAATTAGTGAAAGAACAGGAATTATCCTGGGCGGTAGTTCCAGAATAAGATCTAAGGTGTTCGAAGGCAGCCAATTCTTAAATCGATACTATGATAACTTGAACTGCCCAATTTTTCTTTTGCACACCACTTATTCTTCTTTAAAAAATACTTTTTGATAGATACAAAGAAGTCCCTTGAACTGTATCACAATTCAAAATTAACATGCTAGTGACCCCAGTATGGAGATATTATAGCATATCATAGCTTAATACGTTTACTTAAAAGTAAGAACAGCCAAACCTAAGAAAATGCTTTGTAATTGCATGACCAAACATTCAACTATCAATGTATGAGAGATTAATACGAATGCAAGCCGTCAGTCAGATCTGACAGAGACGATCATCGAAAGATCTGCCTTTATCCAAAATCAGTTTAACTGTCATAACTGAACAAATTTGACCACAAAATGCTAAATGTCATCCTCATTACTCCATTGGCTACGATCTCTTTCTCTCTCTCTGCACCCCTGGAATATGTCATAGCAAAATTGAAGACTCAGTGTGCACCACCTTGTTGATGAGACAAGAAGACTAGTTTGATCCTTTGATATACATCAAAAGAATATCGCTGTCGCGTAACGGTAAAATTGACTATCTTTGAAGTCGAGCATCGCTCCCCTGTATATTTCAAAAAACAGGTATCAGCCTAGAGATTAGGCAGGGAATTTACCCGTGACGAATCAAATGGCTAACCCTGTGACTTCATTTATGTTATGTCATATCCCAGGGGTGCAGAGAGCGTAAGTGATTGTAATAAGGATACCTGACGTTCACGTTTTGACATTTAAGGTCTGGTTAGTTGGTGTCATGGCACGTAGTCAAGTTATGATAAATTTTCTTGGAGTGCATAGAAATTTCTCTTATAAATAAAGGTTGTAGATTCAACTGATTGGTCAAAAAGTGGTCAGCACTACGATACGCTTAACGCTATCGATTTGTTTTTGATATGTATAATTCGCTCTTACACAGGATGTTTACATGATGAAAACGTGTAACGCTAACGTTTACAGGAGACAAAAATAGTAAAGCTGGAGTTCACTCGACAAAAAAACTGAAGTATACAAAAGAAAGAATGTTGAAGCTGAAGTTAGCACGATGAAAACGTAACAAGGCGATGAAAACTTGGGAATCTTAAGTTTAAACAAGGAAAACGTATAATGTTAAAGATAACAGGGAGGAGAATGTGTGATATTGAAGTTCCAACGGGGTCTCTGGTGTAGTGACGACTTTTACTCTAGATAACAAACTACAGTTCTAAACAAAACAAGAGGAGCACGTGTGCTTACTTTAACATGGCAAAGCACTAATATGGTGAAGTACAATGTATACAAGGAAAGAACAAATTAAGGATCCCCGTACCATTGCCAAAAAATACAACTTAATATTAAAAGCTATTTTCCGGCATCACTTCATCTTTAATAAACTATTTCTGAAAAGAAAACCATGCCTTGCGAGACCTTGCGAGACCTTCCGAGACCTTGCGAGACCTTGTGAGAGATAATAAAGATGAAACAAACAAACTACAATCAACAACAGCGTCCTGAGAATAACAATAAATCGGTGGGCCTCGACCGCGATTCGAACCCAGACTTCAGATTGTAAATACCATTGCTCTTGGTCAACGGAAATGCCAAGGTCCAACTTTGCTACAGTTATATTCAAACGGAAATTAGAGGAGGTATATAAGAAAAACCGCAGTGTAGTGGGACAGGGATCCTTAAGCGATAAGTATATACCTGTTACATGTACATTGAGTATGCACGACAGGTAGGTGTGATGCTGCAGGATAGACGAGTGTGTACTTGCGTGGCTGAAAAGTGCGTGGAGGCCGTTTTATAAAGTATATCACTAACGCAATTACCCGGTGCTCCATCCTAAAAAATAAAACGATGTTTTGGAATTTGCTTTTAGTTGAATTGTAGGCAAGTGTCAAAGAAAAAATAAGCTAGATTTTGAAGGATAACGTGTTATTTTGTTTTAACTAACAAACCCGATATGCATAGAATTTTGGAAAACCATGGCTTGTGACACCGATCCATGGACATTATTGCTGCATAGACAAGGAACCAGCGGTGTTGATCGGTAGCGCCAGATCAATCCCCAGCGTAATGTCCTATACTTATGAGGCCGTGTGTCTTATTACTGCAAACATATTGGATATTTGAAAACGCGGATGCTCAGCGAACCGCTGAATAGATAAAACACATTATTCAATTAACAGCTTTTACGGGAAATTTAATCGACCATTATTCTCACCCTGGAAGAAGTCGTTCCCGGTAGAGGATATCACAACAGACGGTACTAAATGCTAAGTTTGTTTTAAACACAAACAGGAATCGACAAACCTTTTTCGAGAATTTTCGAAAACGTCTGTTTCCTTTGTCAATCAAAGAGTCCAATAACCGGTGTCCCGACTTTAAACGGTGAAAAGAAATAACGAAACCACAGTGAGCCGAATCAGTAAAGTCAGCTGTCAGAAAAAAATCGAGACATTTCGCCAAATAGCACTCTAGTACTGCAGGCAGTCAGGGGGACAGGTAACATATTTACCAATTCCGCTCCGTAGTGCCCAGTACAGTACAGCCTGTTTCAAAACATACTGTACTGTTGTGAAACTCAGTGTTTACTGGTATTTGTACATAAATAACGATACTGATGTTCATTAAACAGGCAATCACCGTTCATTAAACATCCCGGCAGAAGTGTCCAATCACCGCTCTGAAACACTGACGAAGTATGTGAGCAATTGAAACTTTCAATTCGAGAAATTACGTTCTGTGAATATTACATGATTGTCTTTTGTGGAACAAAATCTTCGGGCGAAACCTATACTTTCTCCTTGTGATTGGTGACGAGATCTTCTAATAATGTAAAACGAGGGACGCGCGATAGCAGTATTGCATGCAATCTATCCAGCAAAAAAAGAGAGTTCAATATGCTCCAACAAAGAACAGACTTTCCCGCCCTTTGCGACTGTCGTCTGCAATGGCTGATTACAAGTCTCCCTCCTATTGGTTTTTCGTTTTATCTCCAGTCACGTCACTGTACCGTTTCTAAATACATCATTAGGAATTGATATATTTACATTTTAATCTTGTGTACGCCATTTGTCCGAGGAACTTTTATTTAATCTAACATATGGTCGGCAGTTGCCGTCACATTTCTATTGTCAATAAAGAAAACGAACAAGTTGAAAACAGTTTCTTTTTTCTCGAAGAAATGACACATTTAGTAAACATTTTTTTGACAGACAATCCGACAAACCATATTATTTGAAGTTTCAATTTAAATATCACTTGGGGTTTCGACAAACACAATATATCAGGAGAAAACGTAGTTTCTACCACAATACGCTATGTTATTCGACTCTCAGATCATTGTATGAACACGCAGACTGTTAGATAAATATGAGTTATATACCACACGTGGTATATGACCTTCAATAGTTTTGATTGGTCGAGAAGATGAATTTTGACCGGGAAGACTTCTTCCACGTGCTTTTTGCCACCTACTGTTTTGTTTATGTCGTCGGCTGTCAACATCCGACATATGTTGGTGATTCTGTGAGGTTATGCGGAAAGATGGGTTTATTTAGGCAATATTAAAAGATGATACTTAAAGATTTGATCGCTAGTTTCAGGCAAATTTGCTACAGACGCTCGATATCGTTTCGACGTCACACCGTCGCGTGGCCAGGTCGTGAAACCAAAACAAGATCTGTCACAGTGTCGGGAAATATTTCGTTCTCCCAACGTCCCGTTATCGCTATTTAGACGATCTGACTATGGCTGAACTTTCACTATAAACGTAAACCATAGAACCATCACGAAGAAACGTAGGTCTATGGTTTGGGATATTGACAGCGATAAGTTCGTCTGCAACGGTGAGTTACGATGAGTTCATCACTTGGCGGGAGGCAGACTTCGTACGATATGCTTACGCGCATATATAGTCCGTGGTTAATTTATATAAATTAATGCAATACTGCTACTCTCAATATTTAAAGTCGTTCATCTATTTTATTTTTTCATGAAGTTGTTGCCGAAACATTAATTTTGACAATAATTAAATTTGTAAAAACAAAAGTCATTTTTGAATATTAATAAGTGACTTTTTACATATGGGTCTATCACTACGCCAGCCTTGTCAACAAACACATGTGTGAATGTTATTTCCGACTGATCATGAGATTGTGGTAGAAACAGATCACACGACTCGTGGTTGTTGAGTATGGTATTTATTTCACTCTCGTTAGTTAATTTTCAAAAGTTACAGAAAGACACTTTTTGTTTTTTGTAACTTTTGAAAGTTAACTAACTCGAGTGAAATAAATACCATATTCAACAACCACTCGTTGTGTAACCTCTATTTCTCTGCTACTGTCATGCTTCGTTTGATATCATGATCGATTCTGCCAAATAATGGATTGTAGCGAAATGTGCTAGGGCATTTTACAGGTATAATGATAATTGCGTTTTCCTTATCAATCAATCTTTATACCATGGGAGTTGTGTGTGCTCACTCTTTTAAAACTGATACCGAAAAAATCACTTGTAGATTTTAAGCAAATTATAATGGAATAAAAAAAGTCTCACATGGTCAATAATTTGGAGCAGCTTAACGCCTAAACACTGTTTTCAATGCTTATAATTGACTTTTTGATCGTTTGAAACACTTTAAGCAAGTTACAAGAGAGATGGTTTGAGCAGAAAATCCATACTTAAAGCAAGTTACAAGAGAGATGGTTTGAGCACAAAATCCATACTTAAAGCAAGTTACAAGAAAGATGGTTTGAGCACAAAATCCAAGCTTAAGCATGAGAACGGTTTCATGAATACGGGCCCTGTTGTCATTTTTACTTCAACTAGAACGACTCGATTGTTATAGGGTTAGTCCTTGGCCATGTTTTACACCTAGAACGACTCGATTGTTATAGGGTTAGTCCTTAGCCATGTTTTACAACTAGAACGACTCGATTGTTATGGGGTTAGTCCTTGGCCATGTTTTACAACTAGAACACCTCGATTGTTATAGGGTTAGTCCTTGGCCATGTTCTACAACTAGAACGACTCGATTGTTATAGGGTTAGTCCGTGGCCATGTTTTACAACTAGAACGACTCGATTGTTATGGGGTTAGTCCTTGGCCATGTTTTACAACTAGAACGACGCGATTGTTATAGGGTTAGTCCTTGGCCATGTTCTACAACTAGAACGACTCGATTGTTATAGGGGTAGTCCTTGGCCATGTTTTACAACTAGAACGACGCGATTGTTATAGGGTTAGTCCTTGGCCATGTTTTACACCTAGAACGACTCGATTGTTATAGGGTTAGTCCTTTGCCATGTTTTACAACTAGAACGACTCGATTGATATAGGGTTAGTCCTTCGCCATGTTTTACAACCAAGAAAGATGGTTTGAGCACAAAATCCAAGCTTAAGCATGAGAACGGTTTCATGAATACGGGCCCTGTTGTCATTTTTACTTCAACTAGAACGTCTCGATTGTTATAGGGTTAGTCCTTGGCCATTTTTTACAACTAGAACGACTCGATTGTTATAGGGTTAGTCCGTGGCCATGTTTTACAACTAGAACGACTCGATTGTTATGGGGTTAGTCCTTGGCCATGTTTTACAACTAGAACACCTCGATTGTTATAGGGTTAGTCCTTGGCCATTTTTTACAACTAGAACGACTCGATTGATATAGGGGTAGTCCTTCGCCATGTTTTACAACTAGAACGATTCGATTGTTATAGGGTTAGTCCTTGGCAATGTTTTACAACTAGAACGACTCGATTGTTATAGGGTTAGTTCTTAGCCATGTTTTACAACTAGAACGACTCGATTGATATAGGGGTAGTCCTTCGCCATGTTTTACAACTAGAACGATTCGATTGTTATAGGGTTAGTCCTTGGCCATGTTCTACAACTAGAACGACTCGATTGTTATAGGGTTAGTTCTTAGCCATGTTTTACAACTAGAACGACTCGATTGATATAGGGGTAGTCCTTCGCCATGTTTTACAACTAGAACGACTCGATTGATATAGGGGTAGTCCTTCGCCATGTTTTACAACTAGAACGATTCGATTGTTATAGGGTTAGTCCTTGGCAATGTTTTACAACTAGAACGACTCGATTGTTATGGGGTTAGTCCTTGGCCATGTTTTACAACTAGAACGATTCGATTGTTATAGGGTTAGTCCGTGGCCATGTTTTACAACTAGAACGACTCGATTGTTATGGGGTTAGTCCTTGGCCATGTTTTACAACTAGAACTACTCGATTGTTATAGGGTTAGTCCTTTGCCATGTTTTACAACTGGAACGAGTCGATTGTTATAGGGTTAGTCCTTGGCCATGTTCTACAACTAGAACGACTCGATTGTTATAGGGGTAGTCCTTGGCCATGTTTTACAACTAGAACACCTCGATTGTTATAGGGTTAGTCCTTGGCCATGTTTTACAACTAGAACGACTCGATTGATATAGGGTTAGTCCTTCGCCATGTTTTACAACTAGAACGATTCGATTGTTATAGGGTTAGTCCTTGGCCATGTTTTACAACTAGAACGACTCGATTGTTATAGGGTTAGTCCTTGGCCATGTTTTACAACTAGAACGACTCGATTGTTATAGGGTTAGTCCTTGGCCATGTTTTACAACTAGAACGACTCGATTGTTATAGGGTTAGTCCTTGGCCATGTTTTACAACTAGAACGACTCGATTGTTATAGGGTTAGTCCTTGGCCATGTTTTACAACTAGAACGACTCGATTGTTATAGGGTTAGTCCTTGGCCATGTTTTACAACTAGAACGACTCGATTGTTATAGGGTTAGTCCTTGGCCATGTTTTACAACTAGAACGACTCGATTGTTATAGGGTTAGTCCTTGGCCATGTTTTACAACTAGAACGACTCGATTGTTATAGGGTTAGTCCTTGGCCATGTTTTACAACTAGAACGACTCGATTGTTATAGGGTTAGTCCTTGGCCATGTTTTACAACTAGAACGACTCGATTGTTATAGGGTTAGTCCTTGGCCATGTTTTACAACTAGAACGACTCGATTGTTATAGGGTTAGTCCTTGGCCATGTTTTACAACTAGAACGACTCGATTGTTATAGGGTTAGTCCTTGGCCATGTTTTACAACTAGAACGACTCGATTGTTATAGGGTTAGTCCTTGGCCATGTTTTACAACTAGAATGACTCGTTGGCAGTTTTTAATTGACTAAATCATTTTTACTATAATGCTCATTAAACTGCTGTCATTCCTAAAAGAATTACACCTGGGATGTTCTGTTAACAAATTAACATTGACATTTGTGTACAGTTATAATCACTCGTTAGACATTTATCTTTGACACAATGTTTACATTTAGACTAACTCGCTGAAAGTTTATCAATGATAAAATCTTGACAACTGACAATTCTTTGGCATTTCGAAACTGAGGATAGACCCCTGCAAGTACAGGGAAGGAATAGTGCTGCTGCAACCCGCTGCATGTGGTAGGGATGCGACTTACATTGGACCTCTTGCAGAATCAGATTTTTCGTTTTTATTGAAGAGGACATTAAATAGAAACCACAGCTGATCTGCTGCCCCCATTGCATTATTTGATAGTCATCTTTTATCGCTCCTCGGACTGGGATATCTCACGTGATCCCAGTTTTAAATTTTTCTATCTCGACAGACATATCGCGAAATTTTCAAAAAGCGATGTAATCATCAGTGTGCTAATGCAAGTGATACACACGTACAGTTTGTTTAATCCTGTTTTGTTGTTATATGTATTTTAATGATGTTTTTCGATATCTAATTTAATGTTGAAAAAACATATTATCTACACAGTGAAATATGTTTTTACTTGTAAGAAGGACGGACTTCGTTGTTTATGCGTAAGCATCCAAACTACCTTTAGACGTGAAGAGACCATATTGTTTAGAACCCAGACGGATACATGTAGACTATAGCGAAATTGAATAGTTTTCAAACTAAAAGGTGCGTGAAAAATATCAAATTCCTGCAACCGAGCGTTTAAAGTAATAGATTTTCCTATTCTTTTTCTCTTCTCTACTCTTTCCTTCCGGTGGTTTCTCCCTAGGCGCCCTTCTTCATGTGACACTTGCTGTTGCGAGGACGTTAAACCACATACAAACAAACACTGCGGATCTTCCTGATATTTCAATCAACAAAGCGGATCTAATTAGATATGAAATGCGTCCATATAATTTAGTGCCAAAACCGCGTATCCATGTCTATTACTTCATATCGGCATATCTTTTATCTTTTTAATCAATCAGCGAGTGTGTTACACACAATATGTCGTTATTCCATGCGTTGTCACGCCGGAGTAATTAACCAGACAGCGCTACTCTTACTTCACAATTACGTCGAGCAGACGACATGCCGACACGACTGTGTATATGGATAGGATGATATCTCACATAGTTCTGCTGGTTGTCAAGATAGTGGTTTCACCTAGATCAATTTGATTAAACAGTATCCAGTTTTCCTTTCGAAATCAAAACGTGTAAATATGTTCGATGTCAGGTATTTTTCATGTTTTCATGAGTACATTGGCAATTTGGTAGCTTTCTTTATCGGCGCCAACCTATCTATGACTTTCCCAAATACTAAAAATCGATGTAATGCTATATGTCAATCCTTTTTTTTAACATAAATATGAGTTTGTTTATACAAAACAATCGTCTGTCTCCTTTATATTCAATGAACATCAGCATAACATAACATATGCGATTTGTTTCAATATTTGAATTTCTACTCAAGTTGGACTCAATTCGACATCCAAATGTCACCTGTTATATTTGCCAATGAAACATTGCCTGTGCGTATGAATACATCAAGATTTTGCAAAGGGAGATAACTATCGACATTTTTAGCGCAACATGTAAACAAAGATACCACTGGTGTATGAGATTTTACATCGACCAAAGAAAGATTCAGTTCTTAAATGAATTGTTACAAAGTGATTCGACGGAAAAAAATGACCTAAGAAATCTATTCTGGGTTGAAAGAGGGCCTTAAAATAGTCTACATTTTTTCTCTTCTAACCTCCTGCATTCTCCGACAGAATTGCCATTTTAGCGTTAAATGGTCGTAAACGCCCTTATTGTGAAGTTGGGCCGCTAAACTGTAAATAACAACAAACAAATCTTCCATAAGAGCTCAAAGAAACTTTGAGACACGCAATGTTCTACTTTGATCTAGACAGCAGTTCATATATATGTATAGTCGTAATTATATATAAACTTTATTAGTTTTACAACAATTATGAAACAAACTATTTCAACTAATATCAATCACTTTTGTTGGCGCAAATGTTACCGTGCCGGTGGGGAGGAGGGGGGGGGGGGGGGGGGGGGGGGGGGGGGGGGGGGGGGTCTTATAGTGGGAGGAAACCGAATTACCCGGAAGACAACCCACGCGGTCGTGCAAGTTACCCATACCCTTTCACGTCCGATCGCGGAATCGAACCCCGGCTGTCTTGGTGAGAGGCAAGTGCGCTTATCACTGCGCCACACGACCACCCAATATATTCGTAATTATGGACTGTCCGATCACGCGATCTTCACTAATTTACGTACGAGCGATTTTCACCTTGGATCGAGGATGGAGTTGTCTTTGAAGAATTATAATTTTCATATTCAAAGGTGACATATTTGAACGTGACCCCATTTAGCGCCATAACTGAACTTGCTGACATGCTGGAAGAACAGTCGATATTCGATCAGTACCATTCGAGTTAACGAGATTGATATCCCGAAACAGGACGTGAACATGCGTGGAGTTGATTGTCGATACCGGTATCAAATAGCGCTCCAATCGATACAAAGCACAGATCTTGTGAGCTGGAGTTGTCTGTAATGGTCACGACAGGGCCCGACTCGTTTGATAATGTCCCAGCGTTATTTTACCAACCGACATCAACCGTTTATCAATTAACGTCAGCATGAAGTCAGATGTGAACACGAAAATATCGGCTTGAGTAATATTTTCTATCATTAAATGTTGTCATTTGTCAGATATAATTGCAATGATTAGGCATTATTAAATTTGCCGAGTCATTGTCCCGCGATTGTAAATTAATTAATACGTTAGGTGTTTATTGCAGAGATTTTTTTTCAATTTCTGATGCGTTACAGTCAATGTTTCAACATTGGAATTTCAACGTTTACACAAAAACGTGTTTCTCTATTGACTATATAGACCATGTGCCAAGGGGGAGATTAACACCGCCGAGTTCTTAAAACTATCGGACAATGTGTGGATAAAGCAGAGGGAAATTCAACATAAAATAACATTAGTGATTGCGTTACAAAGGGCCTTTGTTATTTCTTTTCTTATTACATGTATTATCCCTAAGCTTTTACAGTGTAGCAAACCCAACACATGCAAGAAATATGAACAACATTGACTAGAAATGTGCCACAGAAAGCCACATAAATCTAAACTTTTCGTTATTGAACATAATTTCTTTAGCAATATTGAGTCTCATTTTCTCTCCTATGACGTATTAATTTGTACCACCCTGTATGTGGGGGGGGGGGGGGGGGGGGGGTAGCATTATTAGAATTGTTCACCTCGATGGGAGCCGTATGAACAGCGTATGCATATTGTTATTAGACTGGGTCAGACACTTTACGTGTATCACTTCACAAAATAAATTCCCGTAATATATAATAATGATAATAATAATATACAACATTTATATAGCGCCCTATATAATTTGTAAAATTACTCCAAGGCGCTTTACAACATATGAATAATAGTAATGGTTATAATTGTGAAAACAAACAGCAAAGGCTTGCAATCACTTTCATACATTTAACAAGCAATGTGCACATAATTGAACAAATAAAAGGGTGGTATTTACATGACGTCTTGGCAAAGATTCTTAAATGCAGACGTGAAGAGGTGAGTGTTTATGTCCCTCTTGAACTTGGCCAGCGTATTTGACTTCCTGATAGCAGATGGTAAGCTTTTCCACAACGTAGCCGAAACCCTCCCAAAGCATCTGTTTCCGTAGGTCACAGTACGAGATTTTGGGACACACAACAAAGATTCTGACTCCGACCGCAGTGATCTTGACGGCTGATACAGGGTAACAAGCTCCTGTAGGTACTGAGGAGCTGTTCCATTCAGTGCCTTGTATGTGTATACCAGAATTTTGTACTGCGACCTGTATCGTACAGGTAACCAGTGCAACGAATAAAGCGCAGGTGTGATGTGCTCTCTCTTTCGAGTACGAGTAACTAGCCGTGCTGCAGTGTTCTGGACCCTCTGCAGACGACTAGTTAGTTTGTCAGATATACCACAGAGCAGGGCGTTACCATAATCCAACNCTAGGTATTTAACAACTGGAACAGTCTCAATAGTTCTGGCACCAACCTTGAGCTGGAGAGCCATTGTTTGCTGACACTTTGGGGAAAAGACGATAAGTTCCGTCTTTTCCTGATTAAGTTGAAACATGTTGGCGTTCATCCAGATACTGATATCTGTCAGACAAGCTTCCAGACTTTCTGAGACTGTATTCCAACAGTCCAATATAGACAAATACATCAGTCAACATGACGATTGGGAACAATTGATATTTCCTCGTCTTTTCTTTGATAATAAAATCGTTAATGGTAGACAGGTAACTGTCGTACATGTTTAAATAACCGGTGCTATCTCTAAAAAGAAGTTTTATTTACAGGTCACACGTGCATAAAAAACGTTCATACGGTTCCATATAGTATCAGCTGTCTTTATTTACTTTTCTGGGGATATATGAAAAAGCGTTCGCTCGGAACAATGAGTGTTAAAGCCGAGAGGAACATTACTTTTAAAATGTGTGAAAATTTGTAATTGTACTATAAATTGGTTTAAACAGTTCATCTCTACAGCAAACCAGCTGTGATGAACTTCGCCATATTGTTTGCGGGACAAAATAACATCAGAAAATTGAACAAACCTAATGGTCTTTAATATCTTATCGTTAGTTCCAACTGTTTTCTACAGCTCCACTAGGCGTTGCCTAAGTGGGGTTATGTTAATATCGAGGCTGAGCTATAAGCCCAGTGGAATTCCCGCGTAGTCAGGAACGTCAGCATTCACTGTAAAAATGTTCAGATTTAATTTCTCAAATATGACGCATATAAAAGATTTTCTGATAAATCGTTTGAAATTCGTGCTACATACGTGTTCTATAACCTATTGTTAAGTATAAATTATAAATCAGATGTTCGGACAACGTACCTTTGAGTTGTTGAGTGAATTTGTGTGTCGAGGACTGTGCCTGTAAAGGAGTTTGAGTGCCTGTCGGGATTTCACGTCACGGAGTTATTTATACGGCACTCAAAACGTGTTATCAAGCCGCGATGTCCAGGGGAAAGCATTTCAAGATAATAACGGATATTGGACTGGCTTTTATTTCTAAATCGGGACAAAATATCACCCGGTAGAATAAAACGGGAGAAATCAGCTCATAAAATCTTCACAAATATGAATTCACAATTTTGACTTTGATATGTGTTTCATAAAAATCTATTTCGGTAAAGTGGTGTTATAAAATATTCAACAGTATTGACAGATCATAACATCAGTTTAGAAATATGTCAGTAAGGAAATTCTTTTATTATAGAAGCAAGTTCTGCAGATTTAAAACGGACGGAGAAAACTCGTTTATATCGCGAGATTTGACTTATTATACCTATATCTGACACTGTCTAAGCTACCTACACGCTGATATGCAGGTGAATCCGCTAAATTTGTATACAGAAAAACAAAAACAGAGCAAAACCCACTGCTTGATGTATCCCTTATTCTCCTTCCAAGGCCCTGTCCTGGATCTACGGGGACTGTAAAGACTGTACGTATACGTAGTGTAACAGGAAAGAGAATAGTGTGCTTTCACCGGCGATCGAACCTGCGACCCCATAGTTCCTAGACGGACGCTCAACGTCGGAGGGTTTTCGTTCGCCATACATAATGTACCTCTTTCACTCAATTTTTACTATCTTTTTTTGTTAAATTTCATAAATACGACCATTCACACCTCTCGTTTTTTCAGACATGTATGTTTACTTTCATTATTTCATACTCACTTATAAATTATTCGCATCATCGTCATCATCATCATCATCATCATCATCATTATCATCACCATTCCACTCATCATCGCATCCATAAACAGTTGTGATCTACTGATCAAAACGACCAATTGAAACACGAAGAATTTTCTAACATTTCAGCGCGAATTTGCACCATGGTAACATGACGTCATAGTTTCGTGGTCGACGTCCTTTTATTTGCTAGTGTTGTTCGGTTCACGTTTTAGGATACATAATTCAACATTGGTACGAATTATGCAAAATTAAGTTTGCAGAATATATAATATGGATATAAAGGATATTTCAAGTTGGTAATAAAAGCAATACCGCAAATATCTGTTCATCTGACTTCTCATTTTGCACGGGTTTATTGCGCATATTGATATATTTCAAGAGACATTTTCTATAAAAATAGATTTATCTTGATACCGGTAAGTTGTACATAAATGATGAATAGGCAGTAACATTTATATATGTTCATCTGACTCCTCATATTGCACAGTTTTATTGCGTGTATGGCTATCTTTTACGTGGATTTTGGGTATTGTATACCGCCCGCCAACATCATAGTAAATCCATATGAGGGAAAGTTAGTTTGGAATTGCTTCAGAAAAACATTTCAAAGACCCAAGGAATGCATCTCCACTTTTGGGAAATGTGTTTATCATAACTGGTGTTAATTAAAAGACGTCACTGAAGTGGTTCACCAATATTTATCTATTCTGTCTTTGCGTATTGCAGAGTTATCTTCTCTTGGGAGCAGGTATTGATTGTTACGTCATTGGTTTGTGTGAGAAAATTACGTCGTTTTCTCAAAAATTGATGACGTTACTCTCACAAACAACTGACGTAACAATCAATACCTGCTCCCAAGAGAAGATAACTCTGCAATACGCAAAGACGGAATAAGCGCTACACACAGGAGTAGGAAAATAATCCGTCTTACAGAGGTCGCTTTAAACTAACAATAAAATTTAAAAAATGGGGAAAGTAACAACGTTTTCATAATTTCGTTGAAGGTTAATGTGCACATGGAACGGCTACTGACAAGAATATTGATATAAGGCAATGTATTCCTCACTGACCTAAACCATTATTTGTTTGTGCATGTTGTCACATTTTATAAGTTAAATGATCGAGTTAGATCAAATTGCATGTTAATTGTCATTTCGAAGTGTCGTATAGAACATATAAACCAATGAAAACAAATGTTTTCAGTATAAACCAGTCCGCCTCCATTGTTAACGCACGCGCACAGCCATGATTCGATTTTTTTTATGCTACAAATTCTCATAGGGACCTGATAATTTGTTACAGCTATATTTGGACCTAAACTAAGGTGTTCAGAGTAATTTTACATGTATTAGGGGTTAAGATCGAATAAAGGCGGTAAAAACGACACCCCAAATGATCATATAAATGATCATTGTGGGTGTCATTTTACCGAAAAACGATCTAAACCCCTAAAACATGTAAAACTTCCTCTGTATCAGATACAGTATGTACACGGTACCATACAGCTGTCTCGTCCGTCTGGCTTCATCGGTAATGCTAGGGGCTAAAATGGTGGAAATCCAAATTGGGTGTGTGGCCATGGGTTATGGAAATTCTAAACCATCTGGTAAAATATCCATATCATACATACCAATACATATGATAGACTGTTATAAATTGATGTCCCGTTTTGACTCAATGTAGTAAATTGGTTCACCGTACAAAATACTAAAAAAGCATAGCTTATTGGAATACATAGCGTAGTGATACAAATAGCAGTTATACCAGTAACGCAGTTATTTGAAATATGTAAATTTATCTATCATTTATTATTTACATCTACGAGTTCTATAGGGAATATACCCATGCTGTAACTTTAACATGGTATATGACCCAACAGTGACATTTGTTGTTTTGCCGACCTATTTCGTGTCAAAATAGTAACGTCGTCATAACATAACAGCGTGACGTCATACTTCACAACATGCCGTTATAACGTCATACTTCTCAACATGCCGACATGGAAGATATGATTAGCAAAACATTTGATTTAAAAACCGCATTTCCTGAACTCTCATTGGCCTAGATGTGGTCACATGTGAGTTAATACTGATCAATAACGAACATGTATGAGATTAATGCGTGGTTGAATGAACATGAGCAAAAGAAGATAAAACTGAGACGAATTTCTCATGTCCGTATGACCATATATTCACAGAAAAAGACGTAGGCCTTCAATTTTATAATAGATGTAAAATCATTCAGCTTTTCTATCATTTAAAAAGAATGTATGTGTCAGAATCGTCATGAGAAAGGTACTTTATTTGGCAGTGTTTTGCAAGGTTACATGTACAATGTACAAAAGTGACGGCATTCAGTGAAAATGTGATATCAACACGTTGTTTGTTTTTTAAAGGAACATTAAGTGTAAATGGTGAAATTTTACAATTTGCTTGATATGCATAAGGAAATGAATATATGATTTAATGAAAAAAACGTTGAATTCATTCAACGTTGTTTCGAGAATAACGCAATTGTTCACAAGTTTCATCTTTTGAGCGAAGCTTCCTGGCGCCTTTCATACAGTTGATATAAATGGTCACTCTAGTAATATCAGTTGGGTAACGAATCCGTAAAGCTCCAAGCTTGTTTTCCAATCACTTTGTTATGCATATATATATGTGTTATTAAAACGTTGGCTAATTGAATAAAAATACAGATTACAGTATAACCCCTCGTATATAAAGATTATGAAATTTAAATTGAAGTTGACATACCTGATACAAATCCGTATTCGATAAACTCTGGGCACGTGATGACCGCCGTTTGTCCAGCGTCCGTTTCATCAAAACAACCAAAACCATCCCATGTGCTTGGACACGTGCTGTGCCCTCTCGGAGGTGCACGTGTCTGTCTTTGACAACAGGCTTTGGCAGCCCGGCAACAGGACGTCCATCGGACACAGTCCGCGGTTTCAAGAGTGCCACAGACTAGCGAAGTTTGTCCGGGATTGTCTACATTCGGCACAGCACTAAAGGTACTGTTCCGGGAAACCAGCAGTGGTGAGCCTCTATTCCAGTCAGGATCTAAGGTGATTTTCTTTGAAGTTTTTTGTTGAAACAGAAACTTATAGCACCAGGCACATGTCCACATGTTAAACACAGATACGTTTAAGTAACCGGAGGAGTCGCGACAGAGCTCCATACCTGACGACAGTCGTGTATTGGCGGGAAGTCTGGCGCTCCGGCGGACGACTAGGCACGCTTTTATGGAGGTCCTCTTGTACAAGGGTCGATACTACGCCTAGTCGTATATGATACGGTCAGTAGTGGAACCCTCGGCAAAGCCACATTAATTGTAGTTTTGGGGAAAACTAGGGATTCGATAAACAAAACAGTTTGGTATTTTAATTTACGCATGTACGATATCGTTATTGACTCATTCTGAGTAAGAATTTTCAAAATCGAACTCAATTTATGCACCGTATACCATTTTCACAGAGGTTACGCATAATTACAGACGCACATGTCAATGTTTTATATTTTTACAATAATATGGTCCAATGGGACAATTTAACAGACTTTGATGCCATCGAATGCATATTGATTGCTGACTTGGCAGCAATATAGGCGGCACATGTACTAGACCTATATCCTCTTGTAGTTCTATATACGAACCCCAGCTGTAGCTCTAGAATTGATAGTCGTTGTGTTGTTATGGTATTGTTACCATAATTATGCCCCCGCACTAGACCAGCACGTCAATAGCTATTCTACTGCCACCTACAACAACGGAATGGCTCCTGAAAAGGCTACGAAAAGAACGAAAATTTGAAAGGAATTCCTCATTCGTGGTTAAGTATTGGACGGTTATAGCGTGTGTTCAGCTGTATCCTTTGTAACTGCTGCTGAGGCTGGAGGTGGCGGATCAGCTGTCTCTACCGCGAACTTTCATTACGGAACCGGAAACAAAATATGTTTTTGGTCAATTGATTAATAATTAATTAGCTTTCCATAAGAGGTCAAGTTTCAAAATTCACTAAAATATATTTAATTGTGCACAACATATATTCATTGCTCCGAGTCCCTGTGAAAATGATCGTTTCAGTTTTAACAGTATTTTCTTCTATCATTACAAATCGATTGTTATTAATCGAGTTCTTTCCGCTGAAATCAATTTATCTCTTTCATTTTATACAATATAGCAATATGCATTGATTAATTGCTCTTGAAGATATAATTATATATACACCTTTTGAATGGCAAACGGGGTCGCAGAAGTATCATAGATATCTTAAAATGAAATAGAGAAATTTCTAATTCAAATACAGATGTAAAAGTAACATCTTTGATTGAAAATTAGATAGCTCTAAAAGAAATTGAGATACATGTGATTAAAGTTTAGATAAATGAATTAAAAATAATTGCATATAATTGGTGCGTATATGTATTAGATATATTTTTAAATTACCTAGATAAATGAATATGAAATATCTCTATTGCTTGTAAGATATCTCTCATAAATAAATTGAGATACCTGAATAAGTTTATGGGTATCTCTAAAATATATGTGATATTTCTTTGAAGTTTTAAACTTTATCAATAATGGACTTTTTGTGAGGTTAATATGTGATTATATGAACCCGAGAAAGTGATATTAACCGAGACGAAAGTGAAGGTTAATATCACTTTCTCAGGTCCATATAACCACGTATATATACGTATTAGCCGAAATAAAAGTCCTTTTAAAATTGCTTTATTAGTCGCAATTTTTTTTTTTTATCATCGAATGAGGTGGAACATGTGAAAAGTATACGTAGGAATGTACCGCATTTGGGAAAGACCTTTGTGACGTTACAATTGAAATTACGTCATAAAGTGAATAATAAACTTGTGTTTCTAAAAACTATAACAGAGAAAATATCACAAATCACCGACCTCCACATGAATATAATCCAACCAATGAGGATGTAGGGAAATGACTTGATATATATTTATATATTTACAAATGACTTGACATATTTTTATATATTTACAAATGAATTAACATATATTTATATTTTTAGAAATGACTTGACATATATTTATATATTTATAAATGACTTGATATATATTTATATATTTACCAATGACTTGACATATATTTATATATTTACACATGACTTGACATATATTTATATGTTTAAAAATGACTTGACATATATTTATATATTTACAAATGACTTGACATATATTTATATATTTACAAATGACTTAACATATATTTATATTTTTACAAATGACTTGACATATATTTATATATTTACAAATGACTTGATATATATTTATATATTTACCCCGAGGGTCGTTCGCCCAAGAATTCATAACGAAATACCGCACTTCATGCATAAAGGTTTGTAAGACACATCTTAGGTACACAGCTATTTCAGACAAGTTACCAGATACGTTACGGACTTCATTTTTCTTTTTTAAAATGTATTTCGTGTTTGAATATTAATGTACATGTCCTGTATGGAGCTTCAGGGGGTAACTGTAAAGGTCAACTCATGGCCGTGGCATTACATACTAGTAGTCATCACACCACTTATCATGAGGAATAGGGTACGTGTTGTGAAGACATGACGATACACAATGTACTTTAAGATAAGGAACACACATCCTACCAATACAGGGAGGAAAACAGAAGGGGCCAGATCCCAACAGACATCTGGCTCTGAGTTACTTCCCTTTACCTAGTAGACATGTCTCATTAGTAGACATGCAGTACAACTAAAGTGAAGTATCCAAACGCTTTGCTAACCACAATACTGACCATTCTTTCAACTCATTGTTTTGGCCTTTGTATTTAATGCAGTGCGCGTATACAAGGGCAGAGATATGAAGAAAATAATATAAAGACAGAATTGATTAATTCCTGATAAAACAACAGGGTTCGAGCAGCAAGCGTTGATTACACATGTGCGACGTATGATAGAGAGAATTTTGTTAAAAATCGGTTATG
Source organism: Mizuhopecten yessoensis (assembly GCF_002113885.1). Classification (NCBI taxonomy): domain Eukaryota; kingdom Metazoa; phylum Mollusca; class Bivalvia; order Pectinida; family Pectinidae; genus Mizuhopecten; species Mizuhopecten yessoensis. Next base: position 819,407 of record NW_018408622.1, on the reverse strand, counting down.
AGTATCATACTCTAGCACTTGAGCTTTATGCTGTATTAAAACATTTAAAGGAAAAAACTTTTTATTGAAGATCATATTTCAAAGGATCCGGGTTGAACTTCAATGGATTTAAATCCAACGTTGAAATTAAAACATTGATCTCCATTTTTATGGCATTTTTACTATGGTTTTATTTTCTGCGTTCATCAAGCAAGCTGCATTCGCCCGATATCTCTTAGTCATTTCCCGCCCAGAGGAATTCTTCTTCTTCTTCTTCTTCTTCTTTTTCTTCTTCTTCTTCTTCTTCTTCTTCCTTCTTCTTCTTCCTTCTTCTTCTTCTTCTTTAGTATATGTGCCTTCGGGAACCCGTGCACAGAGGCGTGAAAAAAAAAGATCATTTACAGTGATTAGATAAGGGTTTTTTTTGTTCATGGCCATGGGTATATATATATATATATATATATATAGGAATAAACCTGAAGAGCCCTGTGAAGGGTGAAAGCAGCTATTTTTTTAGTCGGTCGTTAATTTTATTTTTTCTCTCTCTCTATATATATATATATATGTACTACGTATGAAGAGGGCTTCAAGGGCTGTATAGGGTATGCGTGCCTTAAAGTCCTCGAATGTTGCATCATATTGGTATAGAAAAGAAATTCGTACTCATTAAATACAGAAATTAAAAGAGTTCATTCTAAATATTTAAGTGCTACCCAGGAAGAAATTCACCATATTCAATAACCGTGTATATGATACCGTTTTGCAGAGTTACCTCCCTTCGTGGGAACTCTCTGATGTAAACAGCTTCGTCTGCAGAGCGCGTTTGGTATGAAAATTTGCCTTTCAATGGATGGTTGTAGTGCATGAAATACTATTGATATGGAACCAGAACAGGTAATTGAAAATAAGATAGTTCTCAAGCGTAAACCCAACATAAAAGCCAAGATATTTTATCACGGAACATCGTTATAACATAAAAGTTGAAAAAGATGCATGCATGACGTTAGGCAACTTACATTCACTGACACGTTGAACGATTTTACAATTTCATCTAACGTTACTTCTTTTATGCTTTTAAGAATATATCGCTTATAGAGGAGGGCCAGGATATGCAAGGATATGAAAACAGCAAGCCTTCGTAAGTTACTTTAAAAGCATTTTACGTTTTGCACATGAGAATTTGTAACAACTGGACCTAAACTGATGCGTTCTGAGTGATGTTACAGGTTTTAGGGGTTATCAACTTTAGGTCCAAAGATACTAGCTGTAACGAATTCTAAGGTCCCTGTGTTTTTTCACCTTTTTTTTAATGTGTTCCAAAAAGCATGATGTTTTGGACTAACACAATAGTATGTATGACTATGAGCTAATCCTACACAATGGCGCCAACCCCTCCAACAGATTTGCTCTGCTGATTACTTGTTTTACTTTGTGTACTGTACTGTACAGTAGGCATAACAAAATATTGCAATATTTGTTTAAAAATATGTATATAAAAGTTATAATGCAATATGAATTTCAAATTATAAATTTGTTTAACTCCTTAAAAAATAAGGTATGTATCATAAAAGTTGAATATTTCTAGGGAAAACCAAAAATTAACTATCAATTTGAGTTATCCTATTTACTTTCTAGTTGGTATAAAACAATCAATTCTTTCCATAAATGCTTATTTCTTTTTTAGCTGTAAATTTAACCAGGATCATGGAGACGAAGAAAATCCTTTCTTCAGGGTAACAAAGAGAGAAGATGGCTTTTTACAGGAACAAGAGATCATTGATGCCTGTCAAAGTATAAATACATCTCCAAAGAAAAGGAAAATAGATGTATGATTTGGTCAGACCTTTTTTTATTACAGTCTAACTTCCATAAACCAATCTTTGAAGTTTTAATTTCTAGATGTGTCGAACTTAAAGCAGATTTTTTCCTTAAAGGAAAAAATCTGCTTTGAGTTCGCCATATTGAAAAATTTGAATACTGAATTCCATTTATGAATAGAACATTTATGAGTTGAAATTATCACTGTTTTGAACAACAATCAAGGTCTGATTGTTAGGTAAACATTGAAAATTACAACTGATAAATCAAAGTGAAAAAAAACTACAGTGTTTTATCTACCTTTTTCACAAAGCTAGTCATTTCAAGACAAGTTCTGAAAATCATCGAGTCATCTTATGTAAAATTAATTAATTTGAAAGAATTCAAGGAATCAAATTAAAAAAATGCAAGGATTTTTTCTAATTACATTAAATCCAGTATTTCAAATAAAAAATCATGTTTTGTGTTCCGTCACATCATAATTACAGTGGGTCTTATGCAGTATATATATACAGGATCTCAGTGAAGTTCAATATTCTTAAGTTGAAGCTGCGACGTTTGTAAGTCTATTTCCATGTCTTGATGTTAATTTTTGGAGGGAGACCAATCAGTTAAGTGGCTTTGTTTGTGTCAGTTTCTGTATCCCAGGTTTAGTAAAAATTAAAAAAATCGAATTTGGGGTACACATTGTCTCTACCTCACCCCACTTTCTGCCTTGATCTGATCAAAAATGCTTACTTTATTTTTTTCTTCTCTTAACGGTTTAATTACTGGAATCTTCTCAAGTTTGTTAACTTGAGAAATTGATTGTGTTCCAAAGGTAATTAGTAGGTTGCCATTATGGAACTTCTAAATAAGATAATTGGGAAAATATGTGAGAGATATAATGCACTAGCATAGAAGTGATACATGTACCTTATACATATTGCTTCCTAAAGCTCTACAAATACATGGTACTGCTGAGTGCTGTCAGGTTCTTAAAAAAAAATACATTTTTTTTGTTGTTGTGTTACAAACAGACCTTCCACTAATCAAAACAGAACAATTACTAGTACGTGTTGGAAGCAACATGTCACTGCTCCATCCCTACTTTTCTATTGATCTGTGTAATGTTACCTGGGGCAAGACTTTCAGCGATGCAGAAGCATGCTTCCCAGTTTACTACCATCTCGAGTAGAAGTGATGTCAAATTTTTTGTAATACCTGATTTGTTCTTACATGATTCTGTACTCAATAATTGCTTTTGCTCACCTTTCGAGAGAAAATGATGATAAATGGATCCGTTACGTATTTTTTTTCCCCAAGACATTGAAAGTGATAGATTGGATAAAAAGCAAAAACTGACATTTTTAAGGAAAAAGAAACCATTCCACAATTTCAATACTAGTATGACTCATAAGTAATAATTGCTTACTCCCTACTTCAATTGTTATACACCTGTATCATATGGGACATATTGTGGTATAGTGTTGGCAGGCTTGGAATCAACATTTTTTTCTGGAGCATATGCTTACTTAACGCTATTGACACAAGTCTTGGGAAAGCAGAATGTTGCATTGTGCCTCACAAGGAGGCACAGTAGTCTAGTGGTAGGACGTCGAAGGTTTGCGGGTTCGAGTCACGGCACAGCACAGTGTTGTATATTTGAGCAAGATACTTTACTCCGCTTGTTTCAGTCTACTCGGCTGTAAATGAGTACGTGGTTGGGCAGTGCTAGAATTGTAGAATGCTAGCTGGGAGCGCCTAAACGGCAGCAACGGCTGTATGCTCCTTAGGGAGTTGAAAAAGATATTGGCTGGTTGCAAAGGCCCCATAACCATGGTTAATAATTTGTGAACGGCTTTGAGACGACCTACAAGTCCGAACTAGGTTGTGATAAGCGGTAGATAAGAACCTCAAATTATTATTATTATTATTATGTATGCACGGTTAGCGCCCTTTGTTCAAGCAATCCTCGATATCCAGGGGTTACGCTCACTTACGCTCTGTACAACCCTGGAGTATGTCATAGCAAACATTGTTTACCCTTACATGACCACAAGATTCTTTTGATGTACATCAAAGGATCGAACTAGTCGTCATGTAAGGGTAAACAATGACAGGCTTTAGAGTCGGGCTTCCCTCCTTTGTAATCTTCAAAGGATAGGTATAAGCCTAGTGATTGGTCAGTTTTTTTTTACCTGAAACCAATCAAACAGCTATCTAAGTGCCTTCAATTTTGCTATGACATATTCCAAGGGTGCAGAGAGCGAAAGTGAGCGTAACCCCTGGATATCGAGGATGATCTGAAGCGTACCATACTTGCTATTTCTCTTTGCAGTTCACCAAACTTGCTCTACTAAATTTATCTGGGGAAAGTGAAATATCTCATAATTAAATTGGATCGTGTACTCAAATTTTATATACAGTTATGACCCTTTGTTCATCTCCGATAATACTAAATTTTTCTCGAGCTAAACTGCCTTGCTTTTTCACATATGTTTACCAAGCTTGCTTTATTTTTATCAAAGAAGACAGAATGTTGTGTAATGAAATCAAGTATTGTGTCCCAATATATACATCGAGTCCAAATGAATACTGCATAGCATTATGCGACATGGTATAATGATCTGCAGTCCATTGGAACTTCTAAGTTGCTTTGATGATTAAAAGAATAAATCCATAATCTTAAAGCATTTGAAAAAAAAAATGAAATAGCATCACTTGATTTACATTGTAGTTCTGATTATATAACCAGTGTCATTAACTGTTCTAAGATGTACAAGTTCTGATGAAGCCATAAAGTAAAAAGGTTGAAGCTTAAACATGCCTATCCATTCCATAATCATCTCATTTTAAAGTTTAGAGAGCTCATAAAAATATTTTGAATTATATGTATAAAAATGTCAAAAGTATTTTTTTTTATAGAAAAATGATAAAAAAAAACAGACCTTGTAGGGAGAGGTATTTAGAATTATGTGTTTTATTGTCTGATCATACCTGTTTGTTTAAAAGTAGATATTTTCCTTTACAAAAGTTAAACTTAATTGAAACAAACCTTATAAATAGTATTGTTCTTCGACTTACTCCTGGTGTTGCTGGGAAGCATTCTCTGTCCTAATTCTAAAGGAATGATAATAAGGGGCAATAACTCTGAAATAGGAAAATATGATGGTAGATAAAATAATTGTTCATACATTTTTTTACAAACTTTGTCTCGTATCCGCAAAACATACATAACGTTCTAGTCATCAAAATGTCAAACATCAAAACTTCACTGGTTGTGCTATATGAACCCTTAATAAAGGCCAGTAAGGATAATTGAACTAATATTTTTAGCATGGTTAAAAATTGTGTTTATGAGAATGGTATTCAAAAGGAAGATCTAGGAAATGATATGTAGTGGAATAAGACTTGTTTCTGATTGGTACATTTTTCTTCTTACTTAAATAATGAAAAACATACATATACATCTATTTAACGAAACAATTCTGAATACGTAATGAAATTTGTTCAATGACAATCACATGTTTCAAATATTTATATCTACAACTCATGTTTTCCTACAGAAGGATGGTTTTGTGACCCCTGCCACTCCAGACATCCCAAAGTCATCCTGCCACTATGGACAAGTCAAACTAATGAGAGGAGATGGAGATATAAACAAAGGTATGAGCATGTGTTTTAATAATAATTAATGTATTGTAATATCATTATATACTTGTCTGTGATATGGTATGATATATGCCCAGCACATGCCATATTATCCATTTAACTTCCGGTTCAACGCTTTTTAGGAAAAAGCCCACCTCAAACTGGTCGTGTACACACTGCATATCCATCTGTATTTGCTTTTCTGTTCATTGTATTTTATTTAAGGTAGAATATGATTATAGTTATGCTCATGAAATGCAAATTTTCTGTGTAAACTTTATTTCTGATTATTAATAATCTTGATGTTATTGAGCAGTATATTATAAAAAGGTTATCATAAAACCATTTCCATATCCTACTCATTCTCAGCATTGGACCAATATCAGCTCTCAGGCCCACGGCCCCTCAGGCTGATACGGAGTAGAATATGAAAATGATCATATAATAGCTTCTAAAGAATACTCCATTTACCTGTCTCGAAATTGTAGTGATACATTGAAATTGAAATGTCTTAAATATTGAAGAGCGATTACATAGGGCAATTAGGCTTATCCTGTTTCTTAATCTTTTTATGTATTGAACAAGTTGTGTTTAAATTTGAAAATAAAAGAAATAGTTCAAAGTTCTAAGATTTTTATATAGCTCTATATTATCAGTGATCTTTCCTTGCTTTTTATTTAAATATTGATCCCTGCTACTTTTCAATAATTTACGTCTTATGTCCAAGTTATGAACCATTTGATGCCTTTGTGCTGGCTGGCTGGCTCTGGCTGGCTTCTGTCGACAATATTTTGTGTAGAGCAGAACTTCTGTGTTCCTTCACTTATGTTTTCTTAGGCTTTATTGCTATACTTATCAAATCTGTATGTATTTTGGAAATCAGGTGAAGTGTTTTATACAAGATCATGTCTGATAATCCACTTCATCCAGCTATTCGTTTCAGCCCTCATCACAAAACTTTCTATAGTTACATACTCGGGATTAGGCAGATCAGTTGATCATGAGTTGTATACTAAATTCAGGTCCCCCCATCTAACTACATAGTAATGGTCTTCTTCTCATTTTTATACCAAACTTAGGCCAGGAGTGTACAATTTTCATTTTTGTAAGTTGTATAGGGGATCAATCAAATTAAAATCTGACCTCTCAATATAGGGGATAGTGTAGGGATATACTGGAATCGGGTTGTCTGTTTGTCCCTCAGTCTGTCTGTAGATACCAGGTTATTTGCCCTACTCCTCTTAAAGTACTTCACCGATTTAAGTGATACTTGCTATACAAACTCAAAGAACCCTTACATAGAGGGGATGTGAATGCTTACATAGATTGGAGTTACCTCTCTAATTTATGGAGTTATGCCCCTTTGTTAAAAAGCATTGTTTGCACTACTCTTCCCAAAGTGCAGCACCGTTTTCAATGATACTTCGTATACCGATTCATGGAGTTAAACCCTTTGTTAAGAACAATTGTTGGAACTACTTTCCCCAAAGTACAAAGTACACTGTGCACATAATGCTTTTAAAAACTATAAAGACTGGAGCCAACTTCACTATTAATGGAGTTATATGCCTCCTTAAGAAATGCCCAATACGCAATACAGAAATGATGACACGAAAGTATGACAAGAAAAGCCTGTGTATTACAAAGGGTGGGAAGTCCTTAAGTACAGTATCGAATTCGATGATACTTGGTATACAGAACTCTTACATAAAGGGGACCATGTGAATCAAATATATAGAATGAGTTATGAATTTATGGTCAATTGGAGATATGCCGCTTTTCTACAAAACCTCTGGAAAGAAATATTCTTGCAGTTTATGGTACAGGCAGGGGTGTTAATCTGCCATTCTGGGGACAGTTCTAGTTTTCATATTGAATAATGAAAATTATCACTAGCCCCCACATAAAATCTACTTGCTTTCGGTGTCACACTAGCAGAGCTGCACATCATTATTGTCTAGAGCATTATATAACTTTCTTGCCTTTTCACCTATTTACCAAACATAACATACTACGGTATACATATTGGGAACGCAAAGTGTAACCTCTCATTCCAAGTATATATAAATTGAGTTATGTCCCTTTATCATTTTTGTTTAGAAGTAAACTGTCAATCATCTACACATTCTCTTTGATAGACAATTTCTTTTTTTTTTCACTCAGAGAAAATTTATATTTTCAGCAATACCATTTGAGTTATTTTATTTAGTACTTATAGATATCTTTCCAAACGAAGAAAAGGTTATTTTTATCTGACCGACAGACACACAGAATTACAAACACTGGTATGCCTCTAGAGGTCTTAAAACACACTAAATTGAGAGACAGTGGAAATGAGAGGGAAAGAGGATGAAAGACAGATGAAGGGAGGGGGATTCAGGCTGATTAACAGATATATGAACATGCTGGGAATGTTAAAAACAATCAAAGTATAGAAATAATACATTATTGTCTTTGAAAAAGGAACCTGTTTTAAAAATGTTCTTCAAAGTTTACATGGATTTAGTTTTTTAGCCCACCATCATCTGATGGTGGGCTATTCAAATCATCCTGCGCCCGTGGTCCATCGTCCGTCCGTTGTCCGTCGTCCGTCCGTAAACAATTCTTGTTGTCGGTATTTCTCAAGAGACTGATCGGATAAACAACATGTCCGACGGGCAGCCATCTTGTATTTTGATAGTGAAAGTTTGTTATCGCTATTTCTCCGGAAGAACTAGAGGGATCTTTCTCAAATTTTATATGTAGGTTTCCCTTGGTCCTTAGCTATGCAGGGCAATTTTTGAGACTGATCGGATAAACAACATGGCCGACAGGCAGCCATCTTGGATTTTGATAGTGAAAGTTTGTTATCGCTATTTCTCAAGAAGTACCAGAGGGATCTTTCTCAAATTTTATATGTAGGTTCCCCTTGGTCCTTAGCTGTGCAGGGCAACTTTTGAGACTGATCGGATAAACAACATGGCCGACAGGCAGCCATCTTGGATTTTGATAGTGAAAGTTTGTTATCGCTATTTCTCAAGAAGTACCAGAGGGATCTTTCTCAAATTTTATATGTAGGTTCCCCTTGGTCCTTAGCTGTGCAGGGCAACTTTTGAGACTGATCGGATAAACAACATGGCCGACAGGCAGCCATCTTGGATTTTGATAGTGAAAGTTTGTTATCGCTATTTCTCAAGAAGTACCAGAGGGATCTTTCTCAAATTTTATATGTAGGTTCCCCTTGGTCCTTAGCTGTGCAGGGCAACTTTTGAGACTGATCGGATAAACAACATGGCCGACAGGCAGCCATCTTGGATTTTGATAGTGAAAGTTTGTTATCGCTATTTCTCAAGAAGTACCAGAGGGATCTTTCTCAAATTTTATATGTAGGTTCCCCTTGGTCCTTAGCTGTGCAGGGCAACTTTTGAGACTGATCGGATAAACAACATGGCCGACAGGCAGCCATCTTGGATTTTGATAGTGAAAGTTTGTTATCGCTATTTCTCAAGAAGTACCAGAGGGATCTTTCTCAAATTTTATATGTAGGTTCCCCTTGGTCCTTAGCTGTGCAGGGCAACTTTTGAGACTGATCGGATAAACAACATGGCCGACAGGCAGCCATCTTGGATTTTGATAGTGAAAGTTTGTTATCGCTATTTCTCAAGAAGTACCAGAGGGATCTTTCTCAAATTTTATATGTAGGTTCCCCTTGGTCCTTAGCTGTGCAGGGCAACTTTTGAGACTGATCGGATAAACAACATGGCCGACAGGCAGCCATCTTGGATTTTGATAGTGAAAGTTTGTTATCGCTATTTCTCAAGAAGTACCAGAGGGATCTTTCTCAAATTTTATATGTAGGTTCCCCTTGGTCCTTAGCTGTGCAGGGCAACTTTTGAGACTGATCGGATAAACAACATGGCCGACAGGCAGCCATCTTGGATTTTGATAGTGAAAGTTTGTTATCGCTATTTCTCAAGAAGTACCAGAGGGATCTTTCTCAAATTTTATATGTAGGTTCCCCTTGGTCCTTAGCTGTGCAGGGCAACTTTTGAGACTGATCGGATAAACAACATGGCCGACAGGCAGCCATCTTGGATTTTGATAGTGAAAGTTTGTTATCGCTATTTCTCAAGAAGTACCAGAGGGATCTTTCTCAAATTTTATATGTAGGTTCCCCTTGGTCCTTAGCTGTGCAGGGCAACTTTTGAGACTGATCGGATAAACAACATGGCCGACAGGCAGCCATCTTGGATTTTGATAGTGAAAGTTTGTTATCGCTATTTCTCAAGAAGTACCAGAGGGATCTTTCTCAAATTTTATATGTAGGTTCCCCTTGGTCCTTAGCTGTGCAGGGCAACTTTTGAGACTGATCGGATAAACAACATGGCCGACAGGCAGCCATCTTGGATTTTGATATTGAAAGTTTGTTATCGCTATTTCTCGGGAAGTATCAGAGGGATCTTTCTCAAATTTTATATGTAGGTTCCCCTTGGTCCTTAGCTGTGCAGGGCAACTTTTGAGACTGATCGGATAAACAACATGGCCGACAGGTAGCCATCTTGGATTTTGATAGTGTGGGTTTGTTACCGCTATTTCTCCGGAAGAACTAGAGGGATCTTTCTTAAATTTTATATGTAGGTTCCCCTTGGTCCTAGCTGTGCAGGGCAATTTTAGAGACTGATCGGATAAACAACATGGCCGACAGGCAGCCATCTTGGATTTTGATAGTGTGGGTTTGTTACCGCTATTTCTCCGGAAGAACTAGAGGGATCTTTCTTAAATTTTATATGTACATTTAGGTTCCCCTTGGTCCTAGCTGTGCAGAGCAATTTTAGAGACTGATCGGATAAACAACATGGCCGACAGGCAGCCATCTTGGATTTTTTTGATAGTGAAAGTTTGTTATCGCTATTTCTCGGGAAGTACGGGAGGGATCTTTCTCAAATTTTAAATGTAGGTTCCCCTTGATCTCTCGTTGTGTATGTTATATTTTTTGAGACTGATCAAAAAAACCAAAATGGATTAAAAGAAGAACTAAACAGATCTTTTTCATATTGCAATGATCGATTCTATTTCTTTCACATTAAGTACAGTACTAGTAAATATGTGAAATGACAAACTCACTTTGAAGGTTGGCTTTCATACACATAAGTATTAAGTTTAGATCAAAAGTTACCTCAAGGTGCATTTACTGTTAACATGACTCGATCAAACAGATTAGAGGAAAGAAGAGAAAAGATTGAACTGACAAAGAACTAATGAAGATGATACAAAGGTGGGCGCCAAGATCCCTCTGGGATCTCTTGTTTCACTTAAACTACAAAAGTGGAAATTGAGGATGAATATTTCCATGCAACAACAGTGTTGAAAGAGTAATAACTGATTGTACTTTGTTGTACCGTGGCAGAGGATGAAGAGTACAGCTTGGGTGAAGTTGCTGAACAGGCTAATGGTGTACTTTCAGAAGCGGGCTGTATTGGGGTGTCTGCTCCCTCACAAAACGACCAGTCAGTTCACCCTGTGGAGAATCTCATTAAAGGTAAATCAAACCGTTTGAAATATCATTTATATATATAAAGAACTGATTTAACTGATGTCTTAAAAGCTTTTATGATTTGTTATAACTTGTGTCCAATTCTTTTCTATAGTCTATTGTATCTATAGATGTTAAAACTTATTTTAACCTGTTTCCTCAGTTTTAATTAGTGTGAATATATCTTCCCTTGACTTTTTCCACCTGTCAGATTTACAGTTTTAATTATAGTGTGAATATATCTGCCCTTGACTTTTCCACCAGTCAGATTTACAGAGTTATTTCCTTTTTTATAATACACTAATAGTGTTTTCATAGGAGATACAATAGGTATTAGATCCAAGTTGATTAGAGTTGTCTCCCTTCTCACCCTTGTGGCAACACATACTGTACATGTGGTGTCACACCCTAAACCATACATGTACAAAGCAATGTGCTATTACTTCCAAATTATGATTTTTAAAAGTGAATACAAGTCACATATTGTTGGAAGGGATTAACAAAACTTTATCATTGAATTAAAAAATTGAAAAATAAATTGGAATTGGAAATTAGAGTCTTGGAATAATTATTTGTATGCTTGTGGTGAAAAATAATTTTCTGTATAAGGTGATGATTTCCAAACTAATTCACCACACCATCATTTTCTCTCTCCATGAAAATTCAGAGGATGAGTATCATTTATTTATTGTTATATTGAAGAGAAAAAATCAATATATGTGCAAATCAAAGGAACACGTAGGATATTTATAGAACACTGATCTCTTACCTGAAGAACCGTTTCTAATTATTGTAAATATTAATAGTAGCACACCATACCCAAAATGGATCATGGCTTGAATGACGCGATAGCTTATGCTTCAAACGAGAAAATAATTGATGGCATACTAACATTTTATAATTATCTTTATCTTATATGAATAGAAGTATATTTAAGACTCTATAATCAAAGTTTGTTCCTATTGTCCAAAACAGATGGCACAATCCTCACATATGCCATTTTTATACGCCTGTCATATTTTGACTGGAGTATTACGATATGGGGTCGTCTGTCTGCTGTAAACATTTGTTTGTCCGGCAATCTCCTCCTACATTTTTCAACGGATCTCTTTGAAACTTGGTATACATTATAATGATGATATGAAGTTGTGTCTCCCATAAAAGATTTTTTTTTCAACGATTTTTGCAAAAGTTATTGCCCTTTGTTCATTTCAGTATTTGATTTTTTGTCCAGAGATTTTCTCCTACATTTTTTATAGCATGTCAGCTAACCACTCTTAGAATGATGTAGATCTTATTTCAATGTAAGAAAGTATATAACACTATATGGCATTCAATGGGCATATATTGTTCCGCCCCACGGTACTCTTGTTGAACTATAGAACACTTAAATGGCTAACTCATGAATTGGAAATATTTCTTCTGATGTCATTTGAACTGACTAATTATCTGTTGACAAAACATTTTGCATGATTGCATTAAAAGGCTACATCATTATATGCAATACATGAACTGTTGACATGCATGTTAAGATATTGAAAAGTGTTTTTGTGAAGAGTTATCGTTAATGATTTAATTGGGGTCCTCTCTCCTTATCCAGAAAATGTTTAGCCGAGTGAAATACTAACTCTTAATTGAAAAAAAATCCATATTTTCAAGTGATCATTTCACCCTAAGCAGTCATAACTTCACCCTCAGACAACAGTGAAAGTAAAACTGCAGTAATCATTTTCCGATACATAGTGATAACAGTTGATGTTTACTCTTATTAATAGCAGCATTGACATATTCTGATCTTGGTTATCAGTACTGCTCAAAGTAAATTTCAGCTTTTAACCATTGGATTGTTTACAGCGTGTTAATGAAATATTTTTACTATTAACTATATTAGAAGAATTCAAAAATTGGAATCTGTTTGTTTTTCAGATATGTCAGAAGAAACTAAAAATATTTATCATCAGTTCTCAAAAGTGTTCAGGTATGTATGTATAACATACAGCTTCAGTTCTATTCCAGTAATATTCCTATGATGAGCCCAGAATATGTGTTTAGTTGGCAGCTAATGGTGACACTCTTTCTTACTCCAAGTACCACTTTGTTCCAACTTTGCATCAGTAGGAGGGAATATTAAATGTTTCACCTGGCAATTCAGTATAATTATACCATCATCTTAACTTTGACTGTGTAACAGGTAATACATTATTCTGGGAAATTTCATCCAGTCAGACTTTCGCCCTTCACTCACGAAATCATTTTTTCCCAGTGTTAATTTCGCCTTTCCGTTTCTTTATTGTGTATATTATGTTGTTTGTGTCCTCATCATGGAGGGCTAAAAAAGGCAAAAATTTAAACTTCAGTGAAAGTTTCCCAATATACAGTACTACCCATCATGAAATAACTTCACTAGTGCATAAGACAACATCATCAATTCAGAAGCAGTTATTTTGACTTATTTCTTAATTTTTGTCTGTTAATTACATAAAATAAGTTATTGTGGGAAAATAACATTATCTGCTGTATACAACTGCATGTTCAATGTTGGGACTCAGTGAAGAATTAGAACACCAGAAAAATGAAATTGATTCCCCAACCCCCAAACTCCACCACAACACTTTTTTTTGTCCTATCTACAATTTAATTTCAGCCGTGTTTCCCTAGGTACAACTGGTTAGCCCTCGGTAAGAGTAATGTGGCCAGCTAATATGTCATGCTACTGTTGATATGTTATGACATTTCAATTTGGCACTTTACAATGCCTTAGAGTGACCTCATCATCATTATTATAATTTCAGCTGTTGCAAGAAATAGAGCCTCAAGCAAACTAATATGATATTATGATAAAAGATGGAATTCCCTGAATCTCCACATATGGAGGTTGTAGGGAAAGTTAGACCCACTGTATCCCACTGCAATAAGTGTATGAGCCATTGGATGTGGGAGTGGTCTGCAAGACGTTTTATAGATCTTTGTCCCCTTCTTAGGCCTTTAAGTGTAAACATGTCAATGTCTGTCATACTTACTCCTTCATTTGTTTATGGTCATTACATTGTCACAATGAAGAAACATTACTGAGACATGTCATTTACATCAATTACATGTACAGAAATATCTTCTAGTTATTGGGCAAAGAATATAATTAAAAACGATAAAACTATCACTAGAAATACAAAGCTAGGTGTTTCTATGGGAAAAAAGTATGGACAAAGTAAATATTTACTGCACCGTTTGTCAAACGTCCATTTCATCCATTTAAGACTTGTCAGCAGCACTTCGGTCAAAATAATGAAAATACGTAAAGAAACCCTTCAGTATGTTACAATTTTCAACTTCTGACTACAGGGGTCTGGTAATGCACAAGCAGAGACAATCTCCTTGTTCAGTACATTGTAAAAATAATCATTAAATAGAAGAACGATTACTAAAAATACAAAGTACCGGGTAAATAAGCACCTATTTAAAAAGAACACAAAAAAAATAGATTGTTGATGCAAAGGTCAAAGTACATATCTACTGCATCTTATTGTCATTTTGTCCATTTATAACTCGTAAGGATATTAGGAACTTAGATTTATTATATTCATATATTATTGTATTATTTTCATAGACTATGTAACTATCGATGGTTATTTGATGTATGTAGTACCGTTTCTTTTTTCTTGCTACCTTTTCATTCACATAGTAAACAAAGCTATATAAAACTCAATAGTATTTTTTATAGATTTGGGCAATGCATTCCAATATATCCCAACATATTGGGTTCCACAATGTCATATTATTAAACAAATTCTTCTAAAGATGAATTGCACTGGGCATTAAGTGTCCCAGGAAAAACAAACAAGTCTTATAATGGCATTTGAAAAGAAAATCTGTTATACTATCTGTGTCTATTAAAATCAAGTTCACAGCGTCAACAGTAAATGTGTACACGGAAAACGATGGCTTGACGAGCATTTGTTTTTAATCATAAACCAGAGATAATTTCACAGTTGATTTTGATATGTTTCTTTATTTCTTCAAGAACATCTCGGTGATTAAGATGTAAAAATCAGTTGGATATTAGCACAGGAGAAAAGTGTCATAACTAAATATTTTTGCATTTACGAAAATAATATTGCGTATCCAAAACTTGATATGTAATATTGTAATATTTAGTTGAGACGTTCTTCTCGTGCCATAACAGTCTAACTTATTTTTTACACCATTATATCTGAATCGCCGAGATGTTCTGGAAGAAATGAAGCAGCATACCAGTATCTAAATGAAATGTGACAATATATCTGATTAATGAATACAAACAAAATTAAATTAAAAAAAAAGAATTACTTGGATATCGATTGCAAAACACAACAAATCAGCCACAAAAATCCTTAAATTCCAGAGAATGTGAGGAGTACGAGACAGCGTGTCCAGAAAGGTTGGACAAGTTGCTCACAGAAGCAAAAGCATTGGAGGAGAATCTGAACCAACAGAAGCAAGTGTTGTGTAATCGACTGAAGGGACTGTCCCGTACCCTTCAATTACTGTGACTTTCAGTTGTGTTTTAGTTGTAAATTGAACCATTCACCGTTACATTCACCTGTGTATTAGGTGTCGGTGAAGAGGTTGTTGTGTACAGTACAACGTGCATCAGTGTGGTAGCTGTCAACTGAAGGGACTGCTCACTTACGCTCCAGTTACTGTGACGTTCATCTGTGCAACAGTTGTTGACTGAGTGTTTATTTCACTCTACCAGCTACTGTGTCATTTACATATGTACTATTTTAAAGTTGAAGGGACTGTCGCGTGCACTTCATTTGCGGTGACGTTCACATTTGTTGAAGTTATTATCTGAAGGGACTTTCCACAGTTCATATAGTTGCTGTGATATTATATTCAAAGGTGAAGTAGTTGAAGATTATATTTTTGTGTGTACTGGACTATATCTTGAAGTTATTAGATAATGTGAAGTGGAAGTGTGTTCGTTATAAAATTAATGAAACTCGGTGCTAACTGAATGCAAATAATAATAAATACAATTTGGTGTATGTAAAGAATTGTTTCTTTTGTTGTGATTTTACTTGCGTGCTTGTACTTGCATGATATTTATTTGCATGTTAAAAATTTGCCTGGTGATTAGCAAATTGATTCGGAATTATGTCATTGTGTTGGAAAGTATTGCATTTTTAATCATAAAGACAACATGCTATTTTTTCATTACTTAAGCCTTTTTGGTTTTGTTGGTCGTAAAGGGATCTTTGGAAATTATCAGAGGGAGGCAGGAGCGCCAAAATAATTTTAATTAAAAAATGGATTTGATACTGCAGACATAAGTTTGTTTAAACAATATGTTTTCCATTTAATTTCTAAATGAATAGGTGATGTTATGATGTTTTGCCATTGTTTCACAATTTTCCAAAGCAGTACTAAATTTCCCATTTAAATGTTTGAAATATATATATTATATTTGTATAGTTCACAGTTATAGTGTGAAATGATTAACATATTAATTTAAATTCACTTGGTATTTATTCTGTTTATGATGAAAACATTGGACAATTATCTAGTTCAACTTTGACAAAGTTCTCTGTTCGGTTTTATATAAACAAGTGTTTTCACACACATACATGTATCACGGTAGACATATAAAACTTCGGAGCCTTTTCTGCTATTGGAATATTTCTTGTTTTATTCACTCTACATTAAATCCGCATGATTTCATAATGTTTTCCTTCGTGTGAGACTTAAATATTGCTGTAAATTCAAAAAGGTTCTATTACATTTTCCTTTCGCAGAACGTAAAATGTGTTTGTAAATAATCATTGAATGAATTTCAGATTATAACAGTATATACTTTCCATGTTAAATGTGTATTTGGTTGAAAAACAGATTATGACACAAGTTCTTTTTAACATGAAAAATGTGAAAGCTGTTTATATAGAAGGCAGAAAGGCTTAGCGGTAGATCTTGGATACTAATTATTATATTCTATATATTTATATACACCACAAAATCTAATGAAGCTTGAATATATACATACATCTTTAGTCGTATAAAAGAAATTCATTTGTTGTTTTGTATTATATTCTCATTGTGAAATCCCAAATTACACTTCAAGTATGAGCTTATCCTTCATATCCACTGCAGACAGACAAATGCTGTAAGTGTATAGTTATATCATAGTTCAAATCAAGAGTGCGTGTATCTATCGCTGACTGCACCATTTTATTCAACTTTCGTGTTCAAATCGCAAGATTATCATCAACGTGAAAATAATCCTGTCAACAGTGTTATGTTTTAGCCATGGTATTAGTACATTTTGTTAAAAGGCGAAAGATAACGCACAATATTTGGAGTAACATGTAAGAACGTGTGCACATCACAAGAGTATTGACCTAACGGCCTATTAGTTGCAGAAATATCTGAGATGTTTGATGTGACGCGTATTATCCCGACAGACAGAAGGTTTTGGGACTAATGATGGCGTGACGTCAAATTGCGATATATAATTTAAATAATAGTGGAAATACCTAGATGGTTTGCAAATATATTGAATTTGACGTCAGGCCATGCTTGGTCCCCAAACTTGCTGTCTGAACACCTGGGAAAATCGGTTACATTGAACTCAGGATTCTGTTCCTGATCTAAAGACTATCCTTGTGTAATTAATTTTTGTCACACCGTATCTTTATCAAATTTCAAAAGTGCAATCACACGTGTTAACTGCGTTCATGTTTCACGAATCGAAAGAAACCATACAGAAAGATGAAACTCTTTGTGTCTTTGACGTCAAAAGAAGGATTAATGGAAACGTTGAATCGCATATTTGGTGAACAGCATATAAAATATGCGAATTTTGTGTTTAAAGTCTATATTCTCAAAAGATCAGATGATGGACCGATACTTCCGATTGTTTGACACAGATCGGATGATACCTGACTTGTTTCGACATTAGTGCATATTTTCTAACAATGTGGGATGTATTTTGTAAACATTTACAACAGTTTTATTAGTCCGTATGTGACTGTTGGTGATGCAGTCGAGGTTAACATTATTCTTCCGTATGCCGTCAACCACGCCTTCTTCCAGGAAGGAACGTATATCTGACGGCAATTTAATGATCCCTTGTCCCAGTTCGACCGATGGGGGTGAGAATGACAGAGCAATAGTGGCCAGCCGACCGTTGTATGGGAATGTCCAGTTGCCAAATGTAATTTTTCCTGTTGTCCACAGAGAAAGGGCTTCTTCAACCGAAGTCTGCTCCCTCATATAGGTTATTAATATTATTGCTCGATATCAAAGTTTTAATAGTACATTGTTTGTGTGAAAAGTAAAACTTTGATATCACATATTTCCAAACTGATAAATCTTATTGAAGATATCATTGCTCGATATTGTAGATAAATAAAAAGATACTTCTGATGACATCTGGGTAGATATAATTGCTTGACCGGAAAGGATTCAAGAATTGTTTCATTTGTTAGATAGTATGCTTGTTTTCGTTATTTTATTTTGTATAAATGCTATCCTAACGTCTGCGTTAGTTTCTCATAAAATAACAAACGTGAAAAATACTCAAAAGGTCAATATGTTTACCTACGAGTGATCTGCTCCCTTCTCGTTCAAACCAATTTGTATTAGTGGTTCATTGTAATCAAAGGTTTGAATGCATTTTGGGATTTGTATCAGTCATCGGTGAGATAGCATATAAAACCTAATTATTTGTTTTCATCTCCTGATTATTGTACTATTCGGTACTATTTTAGTAAGAACTTGTGTAATTTTACTTTTTAAAGTCATATGGGCTTTTCAAAGTAGAAAATAAATACCTGAAATTTAAACTTCAAATTTTCTCTGTGTGAAAAAAAAACATATTTTTCGCAATTTTTGTATAAAATTTTGATCGCTGAAGCTAGGTTTCGGGAGCTCGATGGAGACCCGTCTATTCGCGATAATTTGGATTTTCGACATGAATACAAAAACACGTCCTATGTTTTAATGTGAATACATAAATATTCGCGAAAAGTTTATTTCTTACAATATGTGTATGTTTACGACATTTTTTCATTTAAGTATATGTGTTATAAGAACTGTATTACCACTTTTAAAAGGCATGACAATTCTAAATTCAAAATAAAGCCGAAATTCAATTTCCCAGTTGATAAAGTAGGAGCAAATATGAATAAAGAACAGGTTTATAGAGACCATAGAAATAAAACCAAGGGAAACAAGATTATTATTGATACGGGAAGCGTCTTTTGCTTTGTCGACAACACGAGCCATGTCAATCCAGGTCAGATTTCAGTAAAGTCGCATCCTCAACGAAATAATCGAGGTACTTGAATAAATACAAAATATACTGACGAACATAATAAAAAGAATCGTTTTCCCTTCGCAAAAAGGATTAGAATATTTCCCAATGAGACAAATCAACAAGAAGTAAACTTTTAACGACTGATTAATGCAATTTTATCATTTAGTGTACTATCACAACATACAGATGTGTAATAACATTGAAGGTGAAGCATAAGATGACAGCAAACGTTCATTGTATTTTCAAATTCAATTTTCAATGTCTTTTTCATATCGAAGTATCTAATAAATGTTTTCAGTTTCGTGCTGACATAAATGCAAATCGGTTGCATACACATCCCGTGAAGCTTGCTAGGATTTAATAATAAATATATTTGTAAACGATTTGTGCTGATACCGGCATGGATATTGAAAAAAATGACGTTCAATCCTCATCTTAACATGCTAAATATTTAGTTATTATGGACCTATAAATAGATATTCCCTTTTATTTTCGATATTGAAGAATCTGTGTCGTCAGCTCAAAAAAGATTCCTGGAACAGCCTAATGTCACCAAAACGTTTGGTTCTTACGGTTGTCTTATGTTAATCGAGGCGGGAGGAAAAGCTTCGAAATGCTGATCAAATTGGGTCCATAGCTCTAAGAACACAATTTCTACTGACAATGCTTATTGAAGAACTTGCGTTGGAAACATAACTATGTATCACATAATCGGCCTGTTATCCAGTAAATTCGCCCGTGTAATATTTTTACGTATGTCATTAGTGTAAACTTGTCTTGAAGTTTTAATTTTTGCTCGCCAAATCTCGCAAAAATAAAAACTCCTAAGACTCGTTTCATAAAATCTCATATGAAATGAAAACTCATTTAAGATCCTATATATACAAGTACTTTATTTTTCATTAAAACTTACTTCTATGAAGGTCACTGATGCTCTGTTCATGAAAGAAACCATGAGATGTAAAATGACAAATCGTCATCTACATCAATACGATTTTACATTGTAGAAATATTCTGCTCTTGTTTAATCAACAATTACGTAAATTAAAAGTCATTAATGTAATGATTCAGTACTTAATTATTTGTATCTCTAGTTACAGTTTTCTACAATGGCCACGGTTGTTATTGAATTTGTATAAAATGTTTATAGTTTATTTTACGCTTTAGGTAGTATTACGCATGGACATAAATGGTGCTTATATGCTCAATCTAGTTCCATGTGTAAATCTATGTTTAGCGTAAATATAACGATACTTTTTTACATTATTTCGAGGTCGTTACGTGGACTTGAGTTTGTATTAGTTTTCAGGTAAATTAATTTAAATCACCATAATGAAACTGCTGGAGTCTAAGAGACTACATGTATTAAGAGGCGATTCACGTTAACTGAACCAGCAATTAAAAACAAAAAATATTCAAAAAAATCTCTTAATGGAATTTCGAAGCGATCTCTGCATAAATGTTTTACCATAACCATATTTTTAATCTCAGCATTGTGTTCGTAGAAAAAACTTTATACTAAAGTATTGATTATTAAGAAAACTTTTCAACTTTTGGTATTTGAAAGAAATATTATTTGTTTAGACGAAGCATTTTGTACAAGCGATCCTTTCTAATACATGCGTTTTGTCTATAACTTGACTTGATTGTAAAAAACCTTGATTCATTGGGCATATTTTAGATAATTGGAAACTTTTCCCCAAAAGAATTAACTACAATGTAGCTGGATAGTTAGACAACCGGACTAGATTGCCATCTCATGTACAAAACCAAAATACGTTCTAAAAATAACGGATTACAGCCGCTATACATCAACTCAAATAATTAAACTTCTTTGTGCCATTTACAATTTAACAGTTTACATGTATATACAATTTACTGATATGCCGTGTTATTAAATTTCATTGCAAATAAAAAGAAAAAGAAACAAAATCGTATAATAACAATAGACAGTTTGTTTTTATTTTACAATATTTACAAAACCACAAACACTCTTGAGCAAGGATGTTTCACAGACTCCAGTTGTTAATAAAATCACGTTATTCAATAATTTCTTGAATTAGTAATTAGAAGCATCATATCACACTTCATGAGGCTTTCACATTCCCTCCTGATATTATCAAGTGTGCTACATTGTACTTCAATAAAACTCATCAGAAGGCGAAATATCCATTTTTTAAGTTATTTCATTTTACAATTGGATTTTGTCTCTCTATTCGTGTTTGTATATTGCTATTTATAATATCATGTAGTTGTGAGCCAGGTGTCAGCATGCATTCGGGTTGTAAGCGTTGGGGTTGGAGCGTCGTCGTACTCCAAGACTTTCCCATTTCACCCACGAAAGTCTTGCCGTTAAATCTGAAAATTTAAAAATGAATGGTTTTTATTTCCATTTTACGTATATTTTGGCCTCGCCACATTTATATTTTTCATTAGATAAAAAGAATGGTGTACACATGAAAATGGTCAAAGAACAAATAGGTTCATTTTACAAAAAAAAATTAAAAAAAATAGGCAAATGTTAAACAATATTTCTTATAACAATCATTATTACCTTACCTTAGCTTTGCAAACACGTTACTCAACGACTATTTTCAGTAGTTTTATCGGTCAATTTGTGTACCTAAAGTTTCTAAATGAACATAGAAAATACAGATACTAATAGTTCGATATGATGTTTAATGCTGTTGTGTTTGGATGGGCCGTATATGATAGTAAGATATAATAGGAAGAAAAACAGATTGTATAGAGTATACCTATGTCAAAATGTGTTGCAGTATTTTGTGCAAGTACGTAATATGCTCTTTTAATAAATCGAATTGACCTAATAAACAACTTTTAATGGTGATTGAAAAAAGATTCATTACTGCAACATGACTTCCGGCCTATCAACACAGAAAGTACCAGTAGGGCAAATAAAAGGTAGATAAATGATGTGAGAAGGAAACAAAAATGAATCTGTAAGAGACAAATACCTAAACACTCAAACGAGCATAACATTCTTAAATGAAAATGCCTGTGTTTAGATATATCTTATACAACAAAAACGCGACATGTTTCAAAAGTGAAGCTCAAAATTTTTGATATATATTATCCCCTTTTTCAGGAAGGGATTACAGTGAGGTTTTTAAGAATATCTCGATAAACAGTTTAGCTTTACGATGAGGCAGCCAAGTTATGAATGTCTGAATTATTTCACGTTAAGTGGTGGTTTTCCTTGTTAATTCATAACTCTTTGATGGTTGGATAGAATATTTTCTTTGCTTACACTACTGTGAAATAGCGGGTACCTAACATTTATAATTACAACACAGTAAGAGTTCAGCCTAGTCGATGACGGCTTATTTATTCGATAGTGACTATTGTGAAAACTAAAATAGGAAATTATAGTTAATTAGTTGATTATGGAATTGAGACTGAAATAAAAAAGTTAAACTTATTATTGTCTATATATTGACACTAAAACGCATTAACATTTAAAAACAAATCCTTTTCTACCATTAGTTTGGTACAATTAGTATTTCACAAACTATGCTTAAGTACATTGGACTCAAGATTTCGCAGCATATTAACATCCTTCCCTGTGATATATTAGATATTTATCAAATAACCAATGAAAAATAATGTTAAGATTTGCATGAGTATCAAATGTACCGTGGACCACTGACTCAATAAGAACAGATAGCAATATATGAGGTACATTAAAAGGTAATCGGCAATGTCCGAGAAATTGTGATGACTTACCATGTTTAAACCAAGTTGAAATGAATCCTACTTTTATTATAAATGAAATGTTACAAAACGTTCTATTAAAATTTCTTGAAAAAAAAGGAACCATCAATATTTGTTACATCCTTATTCTTTGCTTACAACATGTATACTCAACGAAAATAAGGTCCCGTGTTATAGCCTGCAGGTATGTTTTACAATGTCTTTTATATTAATAGCTAGATTATATATGTTGTCAATCTAAAGCCAACTAAATTTATTTATTTATTGCTATAACATAACGCGAAGTTGCGCAGTATTGGGAAAATACCAAGAACACACATCTCGTATTTTTCATATACGGCGATGCATCTCATATTTAATGTGAAGATAATCCTTTTCATGAAAAAATGCATGTTTATGTCTTGATACAAGTTAATGTAACAGTATTCCACATAAACTATATAAGTTTGTAATATAATTTTGCATCTGTAATCAATGTGCATTAGCACTCATTTTAACTAAATTTTATGACATAGAGCCTAATCTTAATTATTTAGTTAGTTATGTTATATCAGGTTCATACCCTATACGTCAATTGATCTTCGATATGACAATATGTGCTGGATGAAGCCTAAAGCCAGTATGTGTCTGCTACTGAAAGTTTTAATAGATATCAAATTCGAGTGATTATTTAAATAAAATTATTTACTTGTTCAGTTATGCTTTATCATAAAGGAGGTCCCGATATATATATATATATTCTTTGCAAATTTTATTATATATTCTTTTCTTCAAAATTGCGAAGAATTTAAAATAAAATGAGAGATAATATGATTTTCAATCATGTTATGAATAATTAATATATTATTTTCTAATTGGGTTTTTAAAAATCTTAGACTATAGGAGATGACTTTAATTTGAGATTCAAGTAATATACTTCAACAGAACATAAATTATACACTCTAATAAATGGTGTTCTATTAAAATAATAAAACATGAATGAAATAGTTGAAAATCTCATTTTTAAAAGTGGTTTATTTCCCGTTAACGCTGGTATAAATTTCCTTAATGTTTTACTAATGAATGTTTACCACACAGACGTATTTGTTTATGTGTAGGGATGACAAACCTGACTGCATTCACTCAGGTTAAAGACTTATTTTCGTACCACTTAAAATTCATAATAATGTCAAAAGAAAATCGCTCATTTTCTTCGAACAAGTTTACCAAAATACAAGACAAATGATGCGACTGCTGTTTTATTATCATTGTTATTTTTGATTGTTTTTAATTTGATTGTCATAGTTAATACCCACACCCTTAAAAAGTTCATAGTATAGACTGAGTCATACATATAAGCAGATAATATATACACAGCATTCAATACTGATGCGTCGATTGAATTTCTTTCACCTCCGTTTTTTATATCGAAACAACAGTAAAATAACCTGAAATTGAACTTGTAATACAGCGTTGAAAAAAAATAATCCCCAAACCCTCGATACAATTTGTTTCTTGATAAAAGCATTTTAGTAACCTACAGGTTTCTTAATACACGACTCAATAAAAGCTGGTTGAACATATATATTTTCCCGCTTTTTTATTTAAACAGTTAGTGATACTTTTTACCCTAAATTTAAAACAATTGTAAAGAATAAAGTCCTACCACTAGTGTTCCATTGCGCCTGACGTTGTCCGCCCTCACACGTTCTCAGACACTGCTCCACGTAATCCACGGGGTCGTGCGCGTCATCATCAAGCATATCCCGTAATAACGCTATGTAGGCTATAGCAAGCCGTAGTGTATCAATCTTAGACAGGCGTTTCTCGTACGGAAAAGTCGGCACGTGAGACCGCAGTTCTTCAAATGCAGAATTGATACTCAACATCCTCTTTCGTTCGCGAATGTTTGCGGCGTGGCGTTGAGGTTGGGATGGAAATTCGTCGTCGTATTTCAGTGAGTCACGTTTTTGGCGTAAACCGTCAAGGAAAAAGTCTTCAGAATTATCTGAGCAGCCCTCCTGGTGTTGAACGTAAGAATCACAGTGGGAAGGAGCAGAACAAAATGATGTCGGCAAGAATAACTTGTTAGCAACTCCCTCCAAACTACAAGGTCTGGGATCACAAAGCGTTTCTATTTCCTCTTCAAGACTTCGACAGTAGTTGTAAAATTGTATCGGAATGTCTCTAGCAAGTTCCATATCAAAAATCAAAAGAAAATCGTAAATCTTTGCGGCTAGCCGAAAGATTTGAAACCATTATTTCCAGATTAATATAATTAAGCAAACGTTTTCAAGAAAACTCAACAGTTGTTACATGTGAGACATGTTGGCTGCACGTACGTATAAAATTGATGTATTGAGATATATATAAAAAAAAAATTACTTCACTAAAGTTTTCATGACTGGTAAAGTTGCTTGTTATTCCTTCTATGATCTAGCCAGCCTAGACACTGTCTATTAGTATGAGCAACAACCGTTACCAACACAAGAGTGATGGCACAACCAGATCAGGGAGGGTCCTTATATATGCTGGGAATTGTATTTTGATGAGATGTCATCTTCAAATGTGGAGTCAATTAAAGACTTGATGAAGTTCTGTGGCTGTGTATAACGGTAGTGTGTACAACTCCGCCGCGAGGGGGACAACAACCTTGTTCAGTGCCCTAAACACACAATCAAGTACCGTGGAGTCTTTCTGACAAGGGACAATAGACAGTCTCCGGTAAGGCACTGGGAACAATACACCCCGAGGATACCCGCGGTGCAGACACGAGATGGCAGCCGAACGGATATATTGTTAAACGGCCTAATTGAATGTCAGCTATTGGCTGAATGAACGGTCGCGTGCAAGTGATAGCGCATGGGGAGCAAAGAAAGTAATCGAAACTGGATGTTCATTTCCAGATAATTATCTGTAGTTTTAGTGAAAAGGTTTTAAAAAGATGTTATGAAAACGTTTCTGAAAACAGATAGCGGTTGATTACATTCTATTCTGTTTCAAGCATTCCTACATACGGTTTGGGTACTGGGTGACATGTTGAAGAACTCTCAGTTGTGCCAGAGCTGCCGTTGCAGCCTCTAGCTCTGACATACATTGTTGTTAAACACAGCGTATTGTGACTACCACGTAAAACAAAAGTGTGTCGATCTTCAGTTAATATAGCTGATGGTCACATGCATATGTCCTAAGTAGGGACGCTCTGATGATGTTGTTCAAGTATCATCCGCTATAGTAATTAGTGAGATTTGGACGTCTTTGTTATGATATCGTTAACGATCACGAAACACTAGACATCATAAACTTAAAATAATTTCAACGTGAAAGAAATGTTCACGATTATTAATTTAATATGCATGGCAAAATCAAAATAAATAAATAAATACATAAATAAATAAAATAATGATCATGAAAAAGAGAGAATAGATGCCTAATATATGCAATAAATAACTGCAAATATAGATGTATATTGTGATCAGCTTAAAGTGACTTCATTGTATTCAAAACAGATGAAAGATAACAAGTGATTTGTGAAAATACATTGCTCCTTATAACAATTAGCAGTAATGTTTCCGTCCTTATCTGAAGTATAAACATTGTACACTGGAACCTTAACTGTAATAATTTTAATATTATTATTACATGGTGCTAAGGTGTTATGCATGTTGCACTTCTAGTTACGACCGTTTTCATAATGCAACAAAACAATTATATTCCGTCCAAACATTACAAAATACTACATACTTTAAAACAGTAAATTACATATGTTTACTACGGTGTTGACACATTAAAATAGCATTGGTTTCATCAAAAAGTAGAAAGACTCCAAAACCAAATTAAAGGTCATGTCAAGAATGAAGAGACACAAAACACAAAGGAAAGACAACATCAGGAAAAGAGGAGACACAAAAACAAAATGAAAGACCACATCTGGAACAGAGGAGACACAACAACAAAATGAAACCCCACATCGGTAACAGAGTAGACACAACAACAAAATGAAACACCACATCGGGAACAGAGGAAACCCCACAACAAAATGAAACCCCACAGCGGGAACAGAGGTGACACCACAGCAAAATGAAACTCCACATCGGGACAGAGGTGACAAAACAACAAAATGAAACGCCACATCAGGAAAAGAGGAGACACAAAAACATAATGAAAGACCACATCTGGAACAGAGGAGACACAACAACAAAATGAATCCCCACATCGGGAACAGAGGTGACACCACAGCAAAATGAAACTCCACATCGGGACAGAGGTGACACAACAACAAAATGAACCCCCACATCGGGAACAGAGGAAACCCCACAACAAAATGAAACCCCACATCTGGAACAGAGGAGACACAACAACAAACTGAAACCCCACATCGGGAACAGAGGTGGAACACAAAAACAAAAGGAAAGCCGCCCAAATCAGGAACAGAGGAGACACAACAACACAATGAAACCCCACATCGGGAACAAAGGTGGAACACAAAAACAAAAGGAAACCCGCCCAAATCAGGAACAGAGGAGACACAAAAACAAAATGAAAGACCACATCTGGAACAGAGGAGACACAACAACAAAATGGAACCCCACATCGGGAACAGAGGGGACACAACAACAAAATGAAACCCAACATCGGGAACAGAGGTGACACAAAAACAAAATGGAACCCCACATCGGGAACAGAGGAAACCCCACAACAAAATGAAACCCCACATCGGGAACAGTGGTGGAACACAAAAACAAAAGGAAAACCGCCCAAATCAGGAACAGAGGAGACACACACAAAAAAAGCAAAAACCACATCAGGAACAGAGGAGACACAACAACACAATGAAACGCCACATCGGGACAGAGGTGACACAACAAAAAAATGAAACGCCCCATCGGGAACAGAGGAAACACAACAACAAAATGAAACGCCTCATCGGGAACAGAGGAAACACAACAACAAAATGAAACGCCTCATCGGGAACAGAGGAAACACAACAACAAAATGAACCCCCACATCGGGAACAGAGGTGACACAACAACAAAAGGAAACGCCACATCGGGAACAGAGGTGACACAACAACAAAATGGAACCCCACATCGGGAACAGAGGGGACACAACCACAAAATGAAACGCCACATCGGTAACAGAGTAAATACCACAACAAAATGAAACCCCACAGCGGGAACAGAGGTGACCCAACAACAAAATGAAACGCCACATAGGGAACAGAGGAGACACAACAACACAATGAAACCCCACATCGGGAACAGAGGAAACACCACAACAAAATGAAACGACACATCGGGAACAGAGGTGACACCACAACACAATGAAACGCCACATCGGGACAGAGGTGACACAACAAAAAAATGAAACGCCCCATCGGGAACAGAGGAAACACAACAACAAAATGAAACCCAACATCGGGAACAGAGGTGACACCACAGCAAAATGAAACTCCACATCGGGACAGAGGTGACAAAACAACAAAATGAAACGCCACAACGGGAACAGAGGAGACACAACAACACAATGAAACCCCACATCGGGAACAGTGGTGGAACACAAAAACAAAAGGAAACCCGCCCAAATCAGGAACAGAGGAGACACACACAAAAAAAGCAAAAACCACATCAGGAACAGAGGAGACACAAAAACAAAATGAAAGACCACATCTGGAACAGAGGAGACACAACAACACAATGAAACCCCACATCGGGAACAAAGGTGGAACACAAAAACAAAAGGAAAGCCGCCCAAATCAGGAACAGAGGAGACACACACAAAATAAGCAAAAACCACATCAGGAACAGAGGAGACACAAAAACAAAATGAAAGACCCCATCTGGAACAGAGGAGACACAACAACAAAAGGAAACGCCACATCGGTAACAGAGGAGACACAACAACAAAATTAAACCCCACATCGGGAACAGAGGTGACACAACAACAAAATGAAACCCCACATCGGGAACAGAGGTGGAACACAAAAACAAAAGGAAAACCGCCCAAATCAGGAACAGAGGAGACACACACAAAAAAAGCAAAAACCACATCAGGAACAGAGGAGATACAAAAACAAAGGGAAAACCCCACATCAGGAAAAAATGAGACACAAAAACAATAGGAAAGGCCACATCAGGAACAGAGGAGACACAAAAAGAAAGAAGGAAAGTCCATATAAGGAGTCGAAGAGAAACTTAAACACAACAAAACAATTATCATAAACTCCCAACGAAACCAAGAGACGAAAGCTGCTTCTTTGAAAGCATAAACGTAACAATATTTTCAGGCGATATTGTAAGCACTATATAAATTACTATTACAACAGAAAGTAGATATTGTTAGCACTATAGAAATTACTCTTACAACAGAAAGTAGATATTGTTAGCACTATATAAATTACTCTTACAAAAGAAAGTAGATAGTGTTAGCACTATAGAAATTACTCTTACAACAAACAGTAGATATTGTTAGCACTATAGAAATTACTCTTACAACAAACAGTAGATATTGTTAGCGCTATAGAAATTCCTCTTACAACAGAAAGTAGATATTGTTAGCACTATAGAAATTACTCTTACAACAAACAGTAGATATTGTTAGCACTATAGAAATTACTCTTACAACAAACAGTAGATATTGTTAGCACTATAGAAATTACTCTTACAACAAACAGTAGATATTGTTAGCACTATAGAAATTACTCTTACAACAAACAGTAGATATTGTTAGCACTATAGAAATTACTCTTACAACAAACAGTAGATATTGTTAGCACTATAGAAATTACTCTTACAACAAACAGTAGATATTGTTAGCACTATAGAAATTACTCTTACAACAAACAGTAGATATTGTTAGCACTATAGAAATTACTCTTACAACAAACAGTAGATATTGTTAGCACTATAGAAATTACTCTTACAACAAACAGTAGATATTGTTAGCACTATAGAAATTACTCTTACAACAAACAGTAGATATTGTTAGCACTATAGAAATTACTCTTACAACAAACAGTAGATATTGTTAGCACTATAGAAATTACTCTTACAACAAACAGTAGATATTGTTAGCACTATAGAAATTACTCTTACAACAAACAGTAGATATTGTTAGCACTATAGAAATTACTCTTACAACAAACAGTAGATATTGTTAGCACTATAGAAATTACTCTTACAACAAACAGTAGATATTGTTAGCACTATAGAAATTACTCTTACAACAAACAGTAGATATTGTTAGCACTATAGAAATTACTCTTACAACAAACAGTAGATATTGTTAGCACTATAGAAATTACTCTTGCAACAGACAGTAGATATTGTTAGCACTATAGAAATTACTCTTACAACAGACAGTATTACTACGGAGGAACGTTTCAATACTAACATATCTTTTCTCCAGTTATGAAAAAAGGTTGATGGTGGGCCTAAAGCATTTCTTTTTATAAACCATTGTATCATATTAATACGAAACTTAAGTACAAAACACGATCAAATAATGTTACTTATGCTTTTCCTAAAAGAAACCTGGAACAGTACTCTTCCAATTTCCCTGGCTATTTTCGCCATTTGTAATAATTATTTGCCGATATAACTTATTTAGGTGTTTTAATTGTTTGACAACAAAACGTGTAACTACACTGATCGTGTATCGCTATTAAAGAGGCAGCTTATCACTTCACGTGCTTTGTATTAATTCTAGAATAAGCTATGGCTCTAATTAGCTTTACACGTTTTGGTAATATCGGAATAACATATAGAGAAATCATCATTGCTCCGAACGTTCATCACTCCTTGTTAATTAAATTATTCTTATGGGACAAATACAGAATATATTTGTATTAAGATTTTAGTTTGCGTGTTCACTGAATATCAATATGTAAACGTTAACAAAATATAGATATGATTTTATGCTTGCACATTTAATAGCGAATATTTTAGCCAGAAAGATGAATCCGACGCGATTCCATCTTTTTAAACGAGCTTTATGGAGTTTAATAAATAAAAAGATTTGGAAAGAAACGCAACTTTGAAAATAAAATGTACTGTCACATGATTCCTAATTTTCGGAAAGAAAAGGAAAACACCAGTTTTATTCATTTGTTTATTTATTGTAACGTCATTGTGTTGTTGCTTGTAAATAATGGTTGATCTTTCACCTTTTGCGTATAAATATGTGAGTGTGTCCCTACACTGCAAAGCAAACGTGCACCTCCTTTTCTATGTCATCTCTGAGACCGAGCAAAGATACCACAGCTAGTTTGCTGTTGGATCATATGTAGGATTCTAAATAATAATGGAGTCTTTATGGTGTTGCTAATGTCATTTATTAATGACGTAATACTTACTCTCCATGTTTTCAAATAGTATACGTTTCTTGAAAGAATAAAAGGTTATATATAAGCACATTCACTACCAACTTAAACAGATATTCAATGAGGTTTGATGTAATGATTACTACCCAACGTTATAGAAACGTCCCATTTGTTGACAATTTTTATTTCATTTTGCGAGGGAAAGCTGATTCGTTTAAAACTCACTTAATAAACCTATAAAATTTTACCAATGGATCATGTATGTTAATAAAAAGAGAAATGCTACATGAAAGTTACCAATTCAATATCATCTTCACATGTACTCCATATGGTCTTGTAACTTAATTGTGACACGCACGTAATTAACGTACATAGAAACTTCCCACCAGTTGACATCTTTTATTTCATTTTGCGAGGGAAAGCTAATTAGTTTCAAAATTAAATTAATAAGCTTTAGAATGTTGCCAATAATTTACCATTCGTTAGCCGACAGCCCACATCAGTCCAAGTTTACGGCAGTCCCAAGATGACATCACCTTTTGGACTCTGACGTGGCGAGGAGGGGCGGGTTGTCTTTTTATTGACATTGAATTGTTTCACACCCCGATGTGATCTAACGTTGTGGTCAGTCTGCTTTAACGCTGTGGTCAATATGATGCCACTTGTCCGTGTGTCAAAACTGACCGGCCTTTGGCACGCTTTGTGTCCAGTTTCCCCAGTTTGCTACTGGTAATATTGCATAATTAACAGTTATACACAAGTATTACCAATACCATATTTGCTATGATCTATTCAGTTGTGTATATTAATATTATGACATTGTTTTTTTGTTTGTTCTATACGTCTCTCTTATTGATATATAAATCTAAGCACATATTTACACCATTTAAGAAGTGTTGATTCTACTGAACGGTGTTTAAATAACGTCTTTATCCATAAAAAACTATTATGCAATGTATGCCTATATTTTTTTTGTAATGTAACAATTTTTGTTATTGCTTAACTGATTGTTTTGGACATAATACACGTGATATACCTTACTAACTATCGCGCGTGACGTCACAACGGACTTGCGTGATGTAAAACTGACCTAAATGAGTGATTTGTAATAAGAATAAGGATAACCCCTGTATTTCAGATTGGTAATCTGTCATTAATATGAAGGTCTCGAACACACGAACCTGGTGGTTATCTATCTAAAAGTTGCAATGTAAAAGTGGACCACGCACGTACACATCTAATATTTATTATTATGCAACTTTTTTCAATTATCAATGAAATACTTGTTCACGTCACACAAGACATTGTAATCATGTATTGCATAATACTTTTTTAAAGAAGTTATTTGAAAGTAGTTTAGTTGAATCATGATATATTTAATGGCGTAAATATCATGTATGTTTATAATATATCAATAACTACTGTCTACAGTGACAATCACTCCATAAACCGTTGTTTCCAAACTGGAGTTATCACCTCATGATCTGATCTCAGAATTTGACAAGTTTTCATGATGCCGACATCAATACATTTGGGCGGAGCTATGCAAATTTTCCGCACAAGAAACACGGTATTGTGACGTCATTAACAGTAGATGTGGGCGGAGTAAACCGTGCCTTTTGCGAATTAGGCTGCTATTTAATAGATTAAAGAAATGAAGATTGTGTCCGCTTATCAGACTAATGAATAAAATATTTATGAACCAATCACAGAAAAAAGACTGTAAATAGCAAGAACAATTTTCTATTTTGGTCAGATGATAATGTTCTTGTTGAGAATGAGTGAAGGATTTATCATAGTTTCACCATCTATTTACACGTTCTTAACTGGAGATATCACCTCATCACCTGGTCAAACTAGAAAAGTATTCCTGAAATAACAGCAACTTATAAAATTGTGCAGTATTTTATGTTATAATGATAACGAAGTTTGACGAAAATCCCACAATAGGAATAATCACGACTGAAAATATCAAAGCGAAGCTGAAATTGGGTCTACGTGTGTATAACTGTAAACTGTGTCATATTACCAGCAGCAGAGTGGAGAAATATGACACAGTATAGTGTAGCATGTACGAGCGATAGGACCTCTACCGCTCTGAAAGGTTCATTACAGGTCTCGTAGGAGTCATTTACCGTCCAACATTTTCTATTATCCATCTTTGGGTGAACATATGTAGAATGTATTCAAAATAGAATAATTATCGATTTTAAAACATGTATTGTAACCAACATCAGGTAATAATTTCATTTGTATATGTCCTCGTTGTGATATTCCGAGACGTATTCTTCCTTCAATCTTCACTGCTTTAAATATTGAGGTCTTTATTGACGAAATTTTCTGCTCCTCAAAAATGACAATCGATCGGTAGATTTTATTTTAGAAATTTGCAGTGCTACTTAAAATCCAGTTTTAGATAACTGATAGCAAATTACCCTTCCCATTTCTTTTGTATGGTTTGGTGTATTATTATTATTATTTAGTCTTTCTTATGCCACGTATGAAATTCTGTTCTATGTAAGATGATATTCAAAATAAGAACATAAAACTGAAACCGAAATAACTAAAGACCAATCGGTTTGCTTGTATAAGTTATACGATGTGTTTAATCAAAAACATGAGGTAGTCGTCTTGTACAAACATTATCAGATTAATCCGGTCCGCTACGCATTGAACTTGTTATTATTTTCATACATTTCGGATTAATTTCCAATGTGGCTATTTGTTTTTATTATTATTTATGCTTCTTGGTCTTTCTACTTAATTACATAAAATAACACCACAGCCTTAAACTCACACAGACCAAATTAGTAACTGTGTGATGTGGTGTAGGTGATGTTTAGTGTATTGTATGTATTTGCCAATCTTTTTTATCACGTGGTGTGTGTTTGAGTGTGTGCACGTGTATTACGTTTATCTGTCTGCACTGCTAAGTCTTATTATAGTTACATATTGTTATATAGAGAGAGATTTTAATACGCGTTATTCCACAATAAGGTTAATAAACGTTGGTAAGTAGATCTTGTGAAATGGTTTTTTCCCAAAATATTATCGCAATTTGAAAACCTATATTTCAAAGCTAACTCAAATCCTGAAAAACGAAATTAAGGTTAGATATAGAAAGATCACAGAAGGAACTGAGGAGACACCAAAATAAAAGAAACCCCAAATAAGGAGTTGAGGAGACACCAACACAACAGGAAACCCCAAATAAGCAATTAATGAGACACCAAAACAACAGGAATCCCCAAATAAGGAATTGAGGCGACACTAAAACAACAGGAACCCTTAAATAAAGCGGTGAGGAGACACCAAAACCACAGGAACCCTTAAACAAGAGGCCCAAAGGCATTGGCGGTCACCTGAGTTATATCAAAGGTACAGGTAGTTGAATTTCGTTAGGTAATGATAATTTAGTTAAGGATCTTTCCTTCCATGAACAGTAAAACATCTGAGTCTTATGAAGAAGATTTTTTTTAACTTTTAACCATTATCACCTTTTGGGCCCCACCCCTCCAGCCCCTGGGGATGGGACAGGCTCTTATTTTCTCATACCATCTTATTGCCATCTAGAATCATAATCATTCCAACCAAGTTTGAATAATTTCCTGCTGAAAATGGACAAAATATACCCAAAATTCAATATTTCCCTATATAAATTAAAGTCAACTTTACCCCCTCTCCAAGCGAGAATGGATGGCCCGGGGGTATTAAATTGAAAAATACACAAAGCCCCTAACGGATTTTATACCCATCCACAGAATTTGATTATAATACATCCTGAAGAAGAATATTTTTGAAATATTGTGTTAATTTTCCCTTTGGTGCCCCGCCCTGGCTCCTGGGGGTTGGGGTAGGAATCTGAATTTTACAATTTGATACCATCTTCCTCAAAGGATGATTCTCACCAAGTAAGATTAATTTCCAACTGAAAATAGCCAAGATATACCTAAAAGTGTTTTTTCCCTAAATAAACTATAGAAAACTTGATCCCCGCCCCAAGGTAGAACGGATAGCCCGGGGGGTACTGAAAATTAGAATTCAAATAAAGCCCCTGATGATTTTTCCATCCATGCAGAGAAATTGACTGTAGTATATGTACCTCTGAGTCTGGAGAAAAAGATTTTTGAAATATTGGTAAATTTTCCCTTTGGTACCCCACCCTGGCCCCTTGGGTTAAGGTAGATACCCAATTTTATAATTTGGTGGCCTCATCTACCAAGGATGATTCTGGCTTAGTTTGAAAAAAATCCATCCGCTGGTTCTTGAGAAGAAGTCGAAAATGTTAAACGTTTACGCACGACGGACGACGCACGACGGACAACGCACAACGACAACGGAAAGCGATCAGAAAATGTAACTTGCGCAAAGCTCAGGGCCCACTTGTATAAAACATCTCAAAGTTAAGGAAAATCTCAAGCAATGTATTGTCTATGGAAAATCTTAGACTTGAGGAAATCTCAAGAGTTGAGATGTTTTATACAAGTGGGCCCAGGTGACCTTATAAAGCGTTGAGGAGACACAAAAAAAACCCGGAAACCACAAATAAGAAACTGAGGAGACACCAAAACAAAAAGGAAAACAACACCAGGGACCGAGGAGACCAAAACAAAGTTAAACCCAAAATAAGGAACTGAGAAGACACCAAAAAAGAAAACACAAAATAAGGAACCGATGAGACACCAAAACAATAGGTTCCCTTAAATAAAACGCTGAGAAGACACCAAAACAAACGGAAACCCAAAATAAAGAACCGATGAGACACTTAAACAACAGGAACCCTTAAATAAAGCCTTGAGGAGACACCAAACCAAAAGGAAACCCAAAATAAAAAACAATAAGAAACTGAGGAGAAACCAAAACAACAACAGGGACCGAGGAGACACCAATACAAAGTTAAAACCAAATAAGGAACTGAGGAGACACCAAAATAAAAGGAAGCCCAAAATATGGAACTGAGGAAACAAAAGAAAAGACCAGATCAGGAACTGGGTTGATACCAAAAGAAAACAAGTTTATCAACCCGACAAAATCTAAGGTGAACCAGCTGCTACTAGAGGGTCAGATAGTCAATATAGTAGGTCACTGTTAAATTGATAATAACAGGTTTTATTCTTCTATGTGTTAGGGTTTTCCAAACATTTTAAGCTCTACAAACAATACGAACATCAGGACATCAACATATTGTGTGAAAAATATAATAATACAAATGGGTGAAGTAAATACATGTACATAAATAAATACGGAAATCATTGAAAACGTTATCTATTTTGTAATTCTTTGCATTCGTCTATTGATAAAAATGTACAAATATTCCATATGATGGCATATCGTCAATAAAAAAAACAAAATCCAAACAGGAACAGCAGCCGTTTAATTATCGTAGAAATCAGGTCAGGATGACGATCATCAATTTCTGTTAATGGTTTGTTTGTCAACATGTCGTACCTAACCAGATAATGCCAAATGTGGAAACGCAAATCAGCTGTATTCAAAGTGTAAGTTCTCTAAAGAGTTTTAAACGTCCTTAATAAGAACAATGAGAAGCCAACTTAAACAAATTGATCCATGAATAAAAGTCAGTAAAACTGCATGTGTCACATGTAAAGTGAACAGTGTGTAATGTCAGGGGCGGATCCAGGATTTCCTAAAAGTGGGGGCCGAGAAATATTTCTCAATATATAGTCAACGGTGTGCTGCTGCCCGAGCGCGTAGCGCGAGTAGGGGGAGGCTACGGGAGGGGGGTATTCCCCCTCCCGTAAGGGGGGTTTGGGGGATCTCCCCCCAAAAAATTGTGTTTTCTAGAACGTCTCAGAAGCGATTTCCCGTGTTCTGAGGATTGTTTTTATGTTTAATTAACAAGAAGAAGAAAACATTTTTTAAGTATGGCCCAAAGACTGTTTTGTGTACTGGAAAGAAAAATTAAAGTTTCGGTTCAAATTCTCTATCAACAGCGTGTTTTAGAAGTCAGATGGTATTATTATAGGGGCAACCTGGTGATGACAAATGTATGAATCCACAGGGGGCTTAATTTGGCGTCCCGCCCGCAAGGGGGATACGAGAGGTCCACCGTCAAAAAATAAATGTAGGGACGCACAATATCTAGTCTTCAGACATTGTACCTACAGTACAGTACTTCATGTAATAGTTTGTCGTACAAAAGAACAAATAACACCATTGTTGCTGTTTAATTAATGAGTTACTCATGGCATCACTAAGTTGCTAAACAAACGGATAAGTTCAAATCAGTGCGACACCCAAGGCCACTAGCTATATATAGTCTCGCGTTTTATAATTGAAATGTCCACGCTGATTAACTCATGTAAGGGCATGCATATTACCAACAGTGAACAGGGTAAAGTTGACTTTAATTTATATAGGGAAATATTGAATTTTGGGTATATTTTGTCCATTTTCAGCAGGAAATTATTCAAACTTGGTTGGAATGATTATGATTCTAGATGGCAATAAGATGGTATGAGAAAATAAGAGCCTGTCCCATCCCCAGGGGCTGGAGGGGTGGGGCCCAAAAGGTGATAATGGTTAAAAGTTAAAAAAAATCTTCTTCATAAGACTCAGATGTTTTACTGTTCATGGAAGGAAAGATCCTTAACTAAATTATCATTACCTAACGAAATTCAACTACCTGTACCTTTGATATAACTCAGGTGACCGCCAATGCCTTTGGGCCTCTTGTTTAAGGGTTCCTGTGGTTTTGGTGTCTCCTCACCGCTTTATTTAAGGGTTCCTGTTGTTTTAGTGTCGCCTCAATTCCTTATTTGGGGATTCCTGTTGTTTTGGTGTCTCATTAATTGCTTATTTGGGGTTTCCTGTTGTGTTGGTGTCTCCTCAACTCCTTATTTGGGGTTTCTTTTATTTTGGTGTCTCCTCAGTTCCTTCTGTGATCTTTCTATATCTAACCTTAATTTCGTTTTTCAGTGGTACATTTTGTGTATAGTGAACAGTTTTAGGGTAGGACGGTGTGTAAAGGGAACAGTTTTAGAGTAGGACCGGTGTGTAAAGTGAACAGTGTAAGAGTAGGACCGGTGTGTAAAGTGAACAGTTTTAGAGCAGGACCGGTGTGTAAAGTGAACAGTGATAGAGTAGGACCGATGTGTAAAGTGAACAGTGTTAGAGTAGGACCGGTGTGTAAAGGGAACAGTGTTGGAGTAGGACCGGTGTGTAAAGGGAACAGTGTTGGAGTAGGACCGGTGTGTAAAGGGAACAGTGTTGGAGTAGGACCGGTGTGTAAAGTGAACAGTTTTAGAGTAGGACCAGTGTGTAAAGTGAACAGTGTTAGATTAGGACCGGTGTGTAAAGTGAACAGCCCGTAATTATGAGCTACTCAACTATAACAACAGTCTGGTAGGCGAACATCATTGTTTGGGTAAGGCAATAAAAACAAAACAACAACACCAATACGTAATTAAATAAATCCTTTAATATATTTGTACTGGAAAAGGTATATATCCC
Source organism: Mizuhopecten yessoensis (assembly GCF_002113885.1). Classification (NCBI taxonomy): domain Eukaryota; kingdom Metazoa; phylum Mollusca; class Bivalvia; order Pectinida; family Pectinidae; genus Mizuhopecten; species Mizuhopecten yessoensis. The sequence goes on along the minus strand of NW_018408622.1, from coordinate 780,671 downwards.
ATGTATTTAACATATAGATACATAGTAGGGCCGATTTCACTTGGGTAAAACCGCAATTTCCTCCTACATTTTTCGACCGACCTCTTTGAAAATTGGTATACGTTATAACCATGGTATGAAGTTGTGGCTCCCGTAAACGAATTTAAATTCGACAATATTTCAAAAAGTTATTGACCTTTGTTTATTTCAGTTTTTGATTTTTGTCCAGCAATTTCCTCCTACATTTTTCAACGGATCTCTTTGAAAATTGGTAAACATTATAATCATGATATGAAAGTGTATCTCCCATTAACGAATTTTGATTCGACAATTTTTCCAAAAGTTATGGCCCTTTGTTCATATCGGTATTTGATTTGTTTGTCCGGAGATCTCCTCCTACATTTTTTGACGGATTTAAACTTAGTAGGCTCATGATATGTTGTGTTTCCTTGAAAAGAATTTTGATTCGACAATTTTTGCAAAAGTTCATTTTATATAGCATGTCAGCTAACCACTCTTAGAATGATGCAGATCTTATTTCAATGTAAGAAAGTATATAACACTATATGGCATTCGACGGTCGTATATTGTTCCGCCCCGCGGTACTCTTGTTAGAAATTGTCCTCAACCTACCTAGGCCAGACATCAAAGTTTATAATGATTGATGTTCTTACATCTCCAGCACACAAGCAGGCACACACACATAGGGAGATATTTACCAGGTGGCATAGGACTAGTAGTTAGCGGCTGATACAAATTCCTCAAAAATTGTATTGATTAATGTATATGCTAATTGTATTAATTGTATATATGTGCAGTAACGCACTTTAAAGTGGCTTAGTCTAGCTAGATAGGGCAGTATATAAAATGTTGTATATCATTAACTTTATCTTCAATATTCTGGCTGAAGCAGAAAAGGACTATTATTTGGATTAGGCGTTCACATAACTTCACAAGATTTTAAACATCTTCCCTGGTTTAACAGGAGACATATTGAAGGTCCGGGTGTAGGTAACGCCTATTCTTCTGGAACGCCAGGATTTCTTGTAGGCATTCATACAGTTTTTCCGTTCGTTGTCGGCTGTAACCCTGGTGTTGGCAATGTGTACCGACTTTTGAGTTCAGATTTTGTTCTTGTTCTTTGACGATATGATAATATTCACATAGCGACCATTCAATATAAGATTATTTGTGTATTGAAGATGTAGGTAATATTTACATTCAAACTTTTAAACCGTTTCTTTCCTTGCGTATTAATCTGGTGTTGGTCTTTACGTAATAAGTTAAGAGCACAGATTTTGTCCTTTCGTATAGCATCACAGATGTGATAGTTTTGTGGTAAAGACTGAGTTTTATATCTTGTCTTTGTGTGTTAGCGATGTTTAATCTTCACGTTATGACTTATTAATTCAGACCTTATCCTCCTGTATTGATGATGTGGTGTTAGATTCTATTTTACTAGTTTCAATAAAAGGAAACTTTTCAATGACCAATTAATACATGGCTTATCATTTTGAATTAGAAAATATGTAGCTGGTATCTCAAAATCTTAGGAAATTTTTTTTCCCCGATTAAATTTAACTCAAAAAATAGTCTCAATACGGCGTGGAAATGAATTATGTTTACTGCTGTATGCACTGTGTCTCTTAAGTCTAGAGTTTCTCTTAAGTCTAGAGTTTCTCTTAGGGCATCAAGTTGTTCTTTGTCTTTATAAGACCAAGCTGTAATATATAGTAATGTATGAAAAACATTCTGACCATTGCAAATGTAGAGACCAGAATCGCCATGTTATGTTTGTCGATTCAAAGCGACATTACATTGGTGGCATATAATTTGTAGGAAAAAACAACATAAGACATTCTTCATTCTTTAAGATTTCATTTTTACAACTATCCAGTGATCCCTTGTAATGCATTAACAACAATGATTAAAACAGAAATGTACACTGATAGTCTATGTCAGTCTTTGGTATCTCTCAAGTTAACCTCGTCCGCTAACAGGTTAGCAGACCAATGTTATTCTCGTTAACAACAGATAATTTGTCAACAACAGTTACCAGTGGTTAGCACTGGTTAATGGTGTAAACATGCGTTAACTCTCTCTCAGCATGTCGACATGGTCAATGCCACTTGTTAAGTATAAAAACTATATGGATCAATGGAAGACAATGTTACAGATGATGCCATGTACAATTCGGTCAAAACTATTTTTTTTAATATTTACTGTTTTCATTTCAAATGATGATCAACAATCAAAGGCTGACGAAAGTGGTGTTCGTCTTTCCGTAATTAAGTTTTTTTCTCTACATTATATTGTTTTCTTAATATGTTATTTGAAACTTCCTTTTTCAATATCTTAATCTCCAAGACAAGATTTTCTTTTGTCACTTTTTAATAAACATGAATAAAAAACAGTAGATCTTAAAATCTATGCTAAAACATGAAAAATAAAATCTATTGCAATATTCCTTTTCTTGGAAGCTCTGTTAAAAATAGTCATTATTTACATCACTTTCCCTTTGTAACCAATCTCAGAATAATGATCCACAAATCAGCACCTGAAGACATCAGCCTCTTGGCAGGGAAACAGTGTAAAACAGTGATTGAAACATCAGACATTTTAATCCAAACAAATTTGTTAACTTGTAATTGAGTTCAAGTGATATTTTTGTCTAAATTAGCTTCCTCTGTGTTAAGTACAGTCGAATCTGCTAGATACCACCATTATTACCGTATTTATCCAGCAATAAGCCGCGGGGGCCAACATATAATATCTGACTGAAAGCACCTAGATGGGCTTATTACAATGAAAAAGCTTTTGTTAGCATTTTTTCCTAACTGCAATACATATTGGTGGGCTTATTACCAGGCATGGGCTTATTACCAGGCATGGGCTTATTGCCAGGCATGGGCTTATTACCAGGTATGGGCTTATAACCAGGCATGGGCTTATTGCCGTTATATACGGTAAGATATCCTCTCTCTTCAAAAGCGGCCACCAATTTCTTATACCAATAAAATAGTTAATATATGTTTATACTCTTTTAACTCATTCACCCCTTCATATCTAAACTGGACTTGCCCAGTCTTTGATTGGGTAAGGTTCAAGTATGACTTTTAGGGGTGAATAGGTTAAGAGACCACATCTGTAAATAGATGAGTCTCCCCTTCATTGGTGTGTTACTACAGATTAGATTATGGTATATTTAACTAGTAACAACCAGATGCAACATCACAGTTGTTAATCATCTTTCCCTTAATAATTTTTATATGGATATTTAGTGTAATGAAAATGTCATGATGAATATATTACATAATGTATAAGGATGAATAATCTCAACACTGGGTTTGTCTTCAACCCATTAGCTTACTCCCACTCTCTTGTAATGCATGCATAAAACTTGTTAGTACAGTAAGAATGAAAATATTATGCTTATTTAGGTTAACATTGATCAAGCACTAGTCGTACTGGCAAGACACAATCCAGACTATCAACTACAGGTATCGATAACTAATATGTTTGATTAACGGAAACAGAAAACTTGTCATAAACATTTTGAAAATACAATTGGCAGTGTTTTTACCCCTACAAAACTTTTCTGTTGAAGTATAAAATAATTCCCAATAAGGTTTATTGACCAGAAAGTCTTTTTCCTAGAAAGGGATTCACGGTTTACTGAATAATAAAGCTTTGTTTTTCTGAAATAACCATGTTTCTCATGCAAGATAAAGAAATTAATCCCAATACCAGCAATAATTTCTGAATGGACTTGATGCTTTATAAAGCTGTAATAATTATATGTAAGCACAATACACCAATGTAACATTAGCAACATACCTCTTTAAAACTTCTGAATTTTTGTTTTGCAAATACATGTACACTTAGCTGTTATTAGGAAAATTGATTTTAACCTAAAAAAAGGTTTTAAAAAGTACATGCTTGTTTTAACTCATTCACCCCTGAAGGCACATTTGAACTCTTCCAATTCAAAGGTTGGAATAGTTCATTATGAAATTTCAGGGGTGAATGAGTTAATGTCTTGATTTGTTATTATTACTGTAAACATACATATGTTCGCAGAAGTAACATTTTAGTCCTTTATCAGGCTTTAAACGTTGTACTAAATTATGATTGCACCAATTGAGGATCATGTTTATTATTTTCTATTAAATATTTGGTGGGTGAGCCAATTCATTAATGCACTAATCTGTTAAAATTCAATAATGCACTAATATCTCAGTGCACTAAAATAAGTATGTTTAGTACATTACTTCCATACCCTTAAATATTTAACTCATTCACCCCTGAAATGTCATAATGGCCTATTCCAACCTTTGAATTGGAAGAGTTCAAATGTGTCTGCAGGGGTGAATGAGTAAAGAGCCTAGCCTGATGTGCCATAAAACATTAAAAGTTTATAGTGTATAACAAAGGTGACAGTGTTTTACCTCAAACAAATCTACAAGTTCTGCATCACTACTACATCCATTACCATGCAAGTTTAAAAAAAACTATTGTCAAAAATGTATGTGCATGGTATTTTCATGTGAACTTGGTGCCATAAAAGTTGAAAAATATTTGTTAAATTTCTAACCTATTGTCATTCTGCTTTTATTTATACCAATAGAGAACATCGCTATAGAAATGTTTTTAAGTTAAGGTGTAAAACTTTACAATATAAATATGATTTATTAAGGTGTGGTGAAAACAACACTTGTTTTTCAAGGTATAGCAATGTCCAGCATTGAAATTATAACATCAAAGAGTTAAATAGAATTCCTGCAGTAAACTTCCTCTAAATAGCATTAAAATAAAGACAAACTGCACTGCAGTTCACTCAAAACAGCAAACAAATGGATAAAGAGAGTCTAAAATGACTTTCCATTCCATGTGAGAGTTGTGAAACATGTCTCTAATAATTTTTCATTTTAGCAATTGTCTGGAGAGCTAATATGAAAAATTCTTGACGAGTTTCATGAATCATATGAAAAATTCTTGACGAGTTTCATGAATCAAACGTGAAATCGAAAATAAATGGAAGATTTTTTTTTTACCACATAACCAAGATGTCTTGTAAAAATTCTTGAAAACAACAGCTCTCAGACTCTTGAAATCTAAAATATTGACATTTTGACCTTAAGCTGATTTCTTTTGTGACATCACAAATCAAACGTAAGTCTGTGACATCATGAAATTGTCTTATCTGTGATGTCACAGTTGAAACAATAGAAAGGTATACCGGGTAGTCAATCACAGCTCACAGGTGTTATTAAGCTGTGTTTCATGACACACCTCATGTACGTAGCAGGTGTACGACATTGACAACAGGTAACACGCCAACTTCAACAGGTACTGAGGTAAATAAGAAACGCTTCACCGAGTCAACGTCAGCCAAAAATGTAAACATGAAGTACTTGTAAACATACTGCTAATATTGCTTATACAATCTGCAGATTATTTTAGTTTCTATAATATAAATCTTTTTTTTTTTCATTTCACTGCAGCTATTATAATGTTATTTCAAAAATGTTATTTTTAAATTTTGTACATGTTATGTTGATATGAATAGTCAATACTGCATAACAGTTAGCTTACAAAGATTAGTTTTTGTACTATTGAACTATGAAACTGACAGGCTAGTTTCCATCACAAATAATTACCGGTAGGTAAAATAATGCATCTTAGTCAAGGTAGAAGGCTGGTTGCTTTGACCCAAAATATCCTCTTATAATTAGTCAATTATATTAAATACTAATCTGTGACAAATAAATGAGCTATACTTCAGTTAGTCACCAATTTGACAAGTCTGCCTTTTTTTTTTAAATATATCTGTTAATTATCACTAAAGTTCTATCAGTTTGTCTGCTTTAAATATATAATGTGAATGTACAAACTCATTTCCAAAAAAATGTGCATCCATTTAATGTAAATATTTTCAACAAAATTGCAACATTTTACATGAAATGATAAATAAAGTGTTGTTCAATGTGTCACACTATGATTGGCATGAGCTCTGAACATGTATTTTTTTTTCACGAAAAAAGCGAAAAATAATTAAAAAAAAATACAACCAGCTTATGACATGACCAATACAGAAGTAACTGTTAAACAATTAAAGCTCCATCTCCATCTTAGTCTAACGATTAAAATACAAATTAATACGTCTGAAAGGAAAATGGCTAAAAACTACGAGGGAAATACACTATGAAAGAGCACTGGTAGAATATAAGCAAAACTATGGTAACCATAACAGGTTATCAAAGTATAACCATGGCAATGTATAGCAGATAAAGTAAAAACCATGGCAACACACAAATTAGGTATAACAAAAAGAAATCAGCTAGTTAATGCTTAAGACAAAGTTGTAAAACCATGTAAAATTGTCAACAGGCCAGTTTTATGTTTCTACGCAAACAACTATGAACGAAGTGTCACGAGTAATTCCCATTGTAGCCAGTCATGCCCACAGACAAGTCAGGAACACTTGCACGTAGACGCTCATTTTGCATCCATGATAACAGGTTTTGGCTAGCACTAATTTGGGAATCTTTTCCTCCGCCAGGCTGAAGTCGGTCCCACGCGGACATCTTCGGTTCACCCCTGGGCTTAGACAGGGTCTTCAGGGCACGGAAATGTTCGTCGTTTGTACTTCCTACGGTGTGTCTCCGCTTCGTCCTCTTGACCTTTCGTGCTGGTTCTGGACTTGATGACCTAGCCTTCAAAGATTTATCATTTCCACCAATGTCAAAAGTACAGGAAAAACCTGTTGGTCTCTCGGCACCAGACATATGACTGTCTTTGACCTGTTTAGACAAAGACACATTCACTTCTGTTTTTTCAGATTTAGAAATTGGCCGCGCATCACGACTACAGTCTACTTTTGCCAAATTTCTGCCCTGTGACAGGCCAGAAGGGGAGTAGTGGCGACCAGACCGGTCAAGCACAGTCACTGGGGAGGGATTGACCACCATGTAGGTGGTTCGTGGCTCAGTGGCCAGACCAGGGTAAGAGGAGGGGGAACCCATATTGCTTGCACCACCCATATTCTCCCGACTGTTGGTTAGAACAACACTGTTTGTTGGGTTACGCTCAAAGCGGTATGCAATACCAATTTTGGCCTCGCTTTTCTGTAAGGGAGATCTGTGGAGGCTGGGATCTCTGTATTGCTTCTCCAGCATGTCATTGCTGCTACAGAGACCAAACTTATTGCACAGCGACAGTGGAAGCTGAGGAGGAAGACGCATATGAGCATTGGGCTCCTTTTCACTTTTTTCGCTTCGCTCACTTTTGTCGCTGGTAACAGAGCCTGAGCCATCACTCTTGTTGAGCCTGCTTGTACTACCATTAAGTTTGTACTTTGGATTTACCAAAACCTTCAGCTTCTGGTCAAACGTAGTTGTCAAGTCACTAAGAAGGTCCGACCCATCCTCCGAATCCGAGGAGTTGTATCCATAGACTTTTTGATCCTGTCTGTCTAACAGGTCAATTAAAGAATCTAGCGAACCTCTCCTCACTGAATTACTACGACTGAGGTTGCCACGGGAACGTCGTATATGTTCACCACTTTCCCGATTGACCCAACGAGGTTTCTCCGACCCTCTTTTGGTTGTGATTCTTGCATATTGCCTTGGCTTTATTTCCTCATCAGTCTCCAACATTGTTTCTAAGGAATTTGTTCGTTTTGTAGGAGGAACTTTAGCACTATTAACACTTTGTATCACAAAATATTTGCCTCCATGTTTAGGGTCCTTAAAAACTTTTTCCCCGTTGGAACTTGAAGGGGACACAGTACTGTTATAGTCGGACGTATTACCATACTTGAGCCATGATGGCCCTCCGTGTATTTCAGCCCCTGATGACACACTTGAGTAATCAGACGTGGCAGAACCTTGTCTCACATGACCGGAGGACGAATATCTATGAAGTTCACTTGCTGAGTGCCACACTGACGGAGAATTGAGTAAATCTTCAACATTCTGACTATCCTCGTATTCTATTTCCTTTTTCGTTCTCTGAATATCTTGTTCCACTTTCTGTCGTTCCAATTTTCTCCTTTCGAAATCTCTCCTCCTTTTTTCCTCCTTTTCCCTCAACGCTCTAGCCTCCTCCTCAATTTTCCGAAGACGATCTATCGTATCACGACTCACACTGAAACCAGAACTGAGACCACCCTGAGAAGATAACTCCATCTCATCATTCTTATCCAGAGAATCTTCCGAGTAATGTCTCGGTTTAATTATCATACTTTGAGATTGTCGCTCTGAATCTATGTATTCCCAATCAGGATCTAAAATCTCCTGGGACTTTGCCATCCGCCGATCGTTGGGATTTTCTGTTGTGCGTACAACCACCTGAATCTGTTGTGGCATAGTTTTGAGAACAGTGGTGAGATTGGGGCTGCTCTGTGTTGTCTCGTTTTGTGTTTTCATGCGGTGTTTAGCCACCTCCTGATCAATGTTGCGCTCCCTGTATGGTGGCGCCGGTGGTTGGCTGGCATCCACCTCGTCTTCTCCCTTCCCACGTTTTTTCGCTGCTTGTACAAATGACGACACAATGTATTTCGGATTGTTGGCATTGTCTGAAATAAAAACAGATGGATTTCTGTCAGTCTCACAAAACAAAGGTTTGGAAAGGATGAATCTGATAGACATTTCTTAATTTCAGGTACCTCCTGTGCCATAACAGTATTGGCATTAGCCTCAGTACCATGAACTTACTAACCAAATTTCACCACAAATATGGTGGTATTCAAAGCTCTTACAATGCAAAGCAATACTCCAGGAACAAAAGATATATAATAATTAAATAAATAACCTCCTTTTCCTTTGAAATAGCCAAAAATCAAATCATGGCCAGAAATGAATATCTTTGACAAAATGTTTTTTTTCAATTGTTTATTTAAGTCACAGGTATATAATTGATAGATATATATCAAATATAGTCAGACTGATTTAAATTGCAATTAAAAGTTAAAAGTAAGTTTAATGATATTCTTAACTTCATTTTCGAACTCGGCCTTTAAGCCTTTGTATATATGTATATACCAAGTTTCACCGAAATTAATTATGATAAGCAAGTTATCTTGCAGAAACTTAAGGATCCCCGTACTGCCACCAAAATCTGTATCTATGCACTTGAAACCAATTTTGCTGACATGACTTTAGTTTTGATAAATAATTTCTAAAAAGCAAACCTTAAATTATCTTGCCGCATATATATGAAAAATAGTTGAGAGGAAATAAACATAAAAATAATCAACAGCAGTGTTGTGGGTGTAAAACGAGCAGCAGGGCAACACTGTCATTTGAACCCTGGACTTCAGGGGCCAGTTTTTCAAAAGGTGATTAGCTTAATCAATAGTTAACAACACTTTTCAACCTTTAATAATTTCGTCAATATACCAGGTATAATCTCACACTTTTGCATATAAATTCACTCTACTTAATATTTAATATCTGGAAAGTTGTAACTAATTCAATGGTTTCGTTTTTAAGATACAAGAAAATTAAAACTTGTGCTAATCACTGATTAAGCTAATCACCTTTTGAACAACTGGGCCCAGATTGTTATACTATCGCTCCAAACGATTGAGCTACCTCATTGACAGAAGTATCCTGGCCCAACTGTTCTACAGTTAATATATCCAAACAGAAGTTAAGGGTGGTTTGCTGTATGTACGAACAACCTACAGTGTAGTTGGGCAGAGATTTGTAAGGGCGGACAGATAGTAGAACAAACCAAGGAATAATGTTGACATTGCAGAGAGGTCCGAACTTACCATCATCGTCACAGGACATCCTTGAGAAGGAGGTGTTAGACGGTCGATTATTTTCCTCATAGTTCTCGTCCACTGGTACATAGCGGTCTTGGTCCCAAGAGCTGAAGAACCATTCATACTGCAAGACAGAATATAACTGCTAGTCTTTGCCTACCATCCATGAATTGTTGAGAAGAATTTTTAAAGTCTATAGTGATAAAATTATACCAAAACAACAATCATGTACCTCTATGAAGAACAGGGTCAATGAAAAACTTGAATTTTTAGAGAATTTAATACAATTTACAAACTGGTGGAGGAAAGCATATGCTTTACCATATTTAGTTGTGAGCTGATATATTGTTATATAGGTGTCAACATCTGAAACCTCCAATGAGGGAGATCTCCCTCATTCCACATTTCCAATGAGGGAGAGAGTGCGTGAAACTTGACTGAAACTGTTTTGCTCAATTCATTTTTCTTTTCCCTTTATATGTATCAAAATAACTCAAAAAAGCATTCATTTGATTCAGACACACCTGTTATGTTAATTACGCACACCCTGTAGTAACTAGGAGATCATTTGACCACAGGATGGAGATTCTGGGTTTGTGCGAATTTGGACTTGAATGAGGGAGTTTCTACAGAGATTGGTAGACTGTGGTCAAAATGAGGGAGTTTCCCTCCTAATGAGGGAGGGTTCACAGCTATGTTTTAGCCAGGTTCACTTGTACACAACTTACATGAGATATGATACTCTCCACAATGCGACACTGGTCCGACATGTCCTTAACAATGCTTGCCATGTCATCGTTGATTTGGCGAATCAGAGTTGGACCAAACATCAGGGCCAAGTTTCGTGTGTCCATCTATAAATAATCAAGATCAGTTTAAAAGCTGTGATTGACTATATTCTAAGTGTTACTTTATGTTAGCAAATTGTGTTTGAAAATCGTAATTAAGCAGAAGGATATGTTCAATACCAACATGTTTTAACATCATGCACCTATGCTTAGATCCGAGCCTCACCTTATTGACTTGATCGTAGGAGGCGACTTTGTTGAGATGTTCGGCCAGGTGTCTAAATGTCTCGAAATGATGTTCCGGAAGGTCATGTAATAACCTCTTAACCTTGAGCATGCGTCGCTCAGGGTCCCCAGTCTGATTGGCGTTGATAAAGCTCTGGTACAGCTCTGTGGAAACAGATACACTTACATTTAGTGAGGCCTTTCTATATTACTACTAAATTACTGCCTATAGCAGCTTCATGTTATGAGACTATAACTGAAGTTGGTTGCAGGGCGTATGAATACATCTGACTTGCACAATGTTAGAATATAGGCCACAATAAAACAATCAGTAAAAGGTCTTACGTCAATTGAATAGCTACTAACATAATGTTATTTGTGTATATTTTGTTAATTGAGAATATTCTATATTTTAAAAACAAATGAATCAATAACGATAGTCTTTTCAATTTTGTATGGGAAATAGAGCGTGACGTCAGCTGTTATCTTTGTGCCCTTCTAGATACAGACAGGACCTGATGGTAATAAGCAGGAAATTTGAAAGTTGTAAAAGAGATATACCTTTTTATCATATCAATACTGTGTTATGCAGTGTCATTAAGCCATCACATAAATTATGTTTAAGTAACGTGTGTAATATCACTCCGGAAATGACGTCACAATCGAATAGGAACAATCAATGTGACATCACGTCATTGTGAAGCTGACACAATTTTCATCGTTTCAGAGGCGACCAAGTGCAAAATATTCATTTCTGATCACAATTATAATGATAATTTGACAAGTGTGTTAAATTATAGTTTATATACAACTTTTATTGCTCCCTTGCTTATATATATCATAGGTTGTTTTTCTACAGTGGAACAGTTAGATATATATGTGTGAATTTACTTAAGTTCATTTCCTTGTTTACGTGTGGTAATATTCTTGTATCTAGGTTTTTCATGTTTATGTTTTTATGCAAATTAGGGGAGAGTTAACCAATCAGCATTAACCCCTAGAGGGTATGTGGTATTGTCAGTGCCCCTCATTATTGATTTCCGGCGGGTGTTGGTGTGTTTGCTTTTCGCGTATTCTTCGACTTTTCAAGTGTTTACTACACTATGGATTTATCTTAAACTACACCACGATTACTCAGTGACAGTCATCGCCATATGATTTAACTTTCGCCAGTTTGTTACGCTGTAAACGTGAATCAGTATGAGGAGAACGTTTGTTTACTTTCTGCATGATTTTTGGACTTGAGGTGTGGCTACGCTACTGTACACACTGGGAGCAAGGCAGCCTACTGATCATTTACTGTTGTACGAATAATACCACCTTACAACTTCGTGTTTAAGGACTTGACGCACTTCCTATACAATTATTGTGAGCAAATACTTCGCCGTGATTCGTCATTACGGTGTGAACTTGACATTGTACGTGCATTCGACCGTGCTAACCTACACCTTAGGCTATATATAACGTTGATATTCAGGCCTATCGACAATAGTTTTAAGACATGGGGTCTAAAAGTAGGAATTCTACAGTTGTTCCGTACGATCCGGTAGCTCGTTTCCAAGAGGCATTATTTACTTATCTGTTGATTATTTTACTGCTTTTGCTTTAATTTTTCTGTCTATTCTTGAAACTACTAGGCTCTTGAATCGCTCAGGAGTTTCGTCTTGCCAGCTCTTAAATCGCTTAAGTCTGGTGGTCAGTTTGCCTCTCTTGAATCGCTCAAGGCAAAATCTCTCTGCTTTTAAATCGCTTAAAAGTTTTCTTTACTACTTATATATATGAGTATTTTATATGCAGCTCTTGAATCGCTCAAGGGTTTGCTCTAGATATCTACATGTATATACTGTCTTGAATCGCTCAAGAACGTTCACTAGATATTTACATTTGGCCTGTCTTGAATCGCTCAAGAGTTGTCTGGCTAGCTACTTTAAATATATTGCTGAGAATATATATTTTTTTTCCTTGTGGCCTCTTTCTTTGCTTAGGAGGCTACCTCGTCAGTACACGTTTGTTTTTGTAGTATTGTATATAGTTAGCTTATAGTGTTGAGTGAGTATACGTAGCCCCTGATACGCCAAAGTATAAGTTTGTATTTTCTTTTTATCTTGCTATCTGCCTCATTTAAATATCTCGAATTGTAATAAACAGGTAAACTGTTGTTTCATCGTTTTTGTTGTGTATAAACAGTTTATTTTGTATTATATGATATAACGAATCAGTCATTCGTTTCTCTTCATATTCAATTTATGAGGCTCGCCTACATGAAAAATCTAAAACTTGTATCATAAATCCAATATGAAGGGAAACTTATGACAGATCCTCTATTTAGCAGTTTTTCATAACGAAAATGTAAATATAAGCGATAAACTGCTAGCGTGCACCATTCAGTTTGTCTGTGACAGTTTGTTTGTGACACATCGGCAGTTAAAACAGTAGGTCTGCCACATATATTTAGTTTATTGCTTAAATATTTACTGGTGATTACTGCAGTACGGCACAGGCAAGATCTTTCCATTTTTTGTCATTACTCCTCAATAACCAAACAGAATACAAATCTATATAATATACATCATTTTTTTAAAAAACAAGGAGTCCCTTAAATGAGGAAGGATAAGACATGTTCCTTTATTAAAAATTGTTTTCAGGTTTAAAAATAAATCTTTGTATGTTAAGTAGACCAGATTTATCTCCCTTGATTGACAATTGTTTCATCAGGCCCGTTTAGTGCATCCGGTTCATTTTTAAATCTAACTTTTTCAGGTATAAATTCAAGTAGATCTGCAAATATTTATGCAGGCCTTGCAAGGCTTTGTCATGGCTCGCCTGAAAGCAGCATCAGATTACTAGGTCCGACTCATTTCATAAACGTTTAACTCTGTTCCAACATGTTCAACTGTTTGGGTCGCGATAAACGAAAGCGGCTCTTGTCTATTTTGTTTCTGGTTAAAGTTCGTGAAGAAAAATACTGAAATAATTCTCTAAAAAAAATGACTGTTAATTAAATTCTAAAAATGACCCATAAATTTAATTTTGTTTGTGAATCACAGTTAGCTACCTACCTGTAGTGATCAGTGGATCAGGCAACTTTCTGAAGAATGCCTTCAGTAGACTGCTGATGACGTTAACATCGCACCACTTCTCATGGTCAACATTCATGTTATCAATGCCCTGGAAATACAAAACACATTATGGATTGTCTGTTTACGTTTATGAGATTTATGTTGTAGAGATAACTTCTGTTCAAGAAAAAGTGCTACAAAACTTAAGTTATAACGATTTTTAACTCAAGACACATATTATAACTTTTTTCCATTTTGTACTTTTATGTACAGAAATAAACACTGCTATCTGCAAATAAAAAGAACAATGACCAAGGCAGAAATAATTATGGGACCTTATTATCAATGAAAATAAGTTGCATTCGCAACATTGATTTAGTCTCTGTAATAAGTTTGTCTGAACACAATTGATGGATATGATTTTGACCAGACTCATAAAATTTGCTACACTGTATACAGGGAAATTTTCTTCTAGCCAAATTTTCCCCTTTGAAGTTAAAATAATTCTACACCGAATACTAAATTCACCCTTTGCATTTAATTACTATATGTATTCTATTATTTACAAATGTTCGCTGTAATGATAAATTTGCCCTCATTACGGAGAATCCAAACAGGCGAAAATTAAACAGCAGCAAATGTTCCCTGTATACAGTATATAAAACATTCTGTATAATGTTCCTTGTATACAGTATATAAAACATTCTATATAATGTTCCATGTAAGCAGTATATAAAACACTCTGTATAATGTTCACTGTATACAGTATATAACACATTCTGTATAATGAATACATTACTATATGTATTCTATTATTTACAAATGTTCGCTGTAATGATAAATTTGCCCTCATTACGGAGAATCAAAACAGGCGAAAATTAAACAGCAGCAAATGTTCCCTGAATACAGTATATAAAACACATTCTGTATACAGGGAACATAATACAGAATGTTTTATATACTGTATGCAGGGAACATTTGCTGCTGTTTAATTTTCGCCTGTTCGGATTCTCCGTAATGAGGGCAAATTTATCATTACAGCGAACATTTGTAAATAATAGAATACATATAGTAATGTATTCATTATACAGATTGTGTTTTATATACTGTATACAGTGAACATTATACAGAGTGTTTTATATAATGTATACAGGGAACATTATAGAGAATGTTTTATATACTGTATCCAGGGAACATTATACAGTGTGTTTTATATACTGTATTCAGGAAACATTATTTAATATTCTTTATATACTGTATACAGTGAACATTATACAGAGGGTTTATATACTGTATACAACGAACATTATACAGAATGCTTTATATACTGTATACAACGAACATTATACAGAATGCTTTATATACTGTATACAGTGAACATTATACAGAGGGTTTATATACTGTATAATGTTCCCTGTATACATTATATAAACACTCTGTATAATGTTCCCTGGATACAGTATATAAAACACTCGGTATAATGTTCCCTGTAAACCGTATATAAAACATTCTATATAATGTTCCATGTAAGCAGTATATAAAACACTCGGTATAATGTTCCCTGTACACAGTATATAAAACACTCGGTATAATGTTCCCTGTACACAGTATATAAAACACTCTGTATACTGTTCCCTGTATACAGTAGATAAATACTCTGTATAATTTTCCCTGTATACAGTATATAACACATTCTGTATAATGTTACCTGTATACAGTATATAACACATTCTGTATAATGTTCCCTGGATACAGTATATAAAACATTCTATATAATGTTCCATGTAAGCAGTATATAAAACACTCTGTATAATGTTCACTGTATACAGTATATAAAGCATTCTGTATAATGTTCCCTGTACACAGTATATAAAACACTCTGTATAATGTTCCCTGTATACAGTATATAAAACACATTCTGTATAATGAATACAACCTTGTTGAGTTCATCCTGCATGTGATTGACTGCGGCTGAGTTACCGGGAACTCTGTACACACCGGTCGACTCCAGACCTCGTGCCTCCACAATTTTAGTGCACAGGTCAACAATCAGTGGCACAAACTGCAAAAGTAAACATTATATATCCTTAATACAAAGTGCATTCATCTTCTTACGACAAAGTACACATTCTTATTACAAAGTACACATTCTTATTACAAAATACACATTCTTTTTACAAAATACACATATTTCAATCAAAAAGGTATTGCATTCTAATTACAAAGTACACATATTCTTAATACAAAGTGCACACATTTCAATCATAAATTAAGTACACATGTTCTTATCACAAAGCACACATGTTCTTATTACAAAGTACACACATCTTATTACAATGTTCCTAAAATGGATTATTTATGTTTCTGTGTCACAGTACTCGCATGTCTAACTAAGAACAGACAACTATTCTTAAAACTGATGACTTCCGAGGTAGTAGATATATCTGAGTTAAAATACTCAGCAATAAAGCTGCCAGAGGTCAGAACAACCTAAGATAATATCAGTTTGATCTTATTCTGAAAGTACAAATCATTGCCACTTTAAACAATCAGACTTATCTCAGTGCTTATATCCTTATTACAAATGTAAAATTACGTGTAAATTGTCTATGTAATACTTACATCATTGTTAGGTGACGGTATACAACATGATAGAGGTACCCCAAACATCCCGGAGTTCTCTTGTTCTTCCGAATGTCCTGAACCTAATACACCGTGTTTACGGAAACTCTTCAGCTTCCCTTTGAGTGTCTTAGCTTTGGTGTTATCATCTGGAACAACAAGTTGGATGTTGCGACAGATTCTATTGACAGCAGATAATACAACAGAGCTCCCAAATTTACAAGATTTAGCTTGGACACCAATTACCACTTTACCATAGTGAACATTATCACCAAAAACTGTTTAATATCCCAGGAAATCCATCAAAAGTCTTTTTATTTGGAAAGAATTCTTTTTTATAACATCTGAAGATAACAATTCTTAAATGCCATACGATGCCTTCTGGCCCTGTTTATGTTATACTCAAAAATCTACCACCCAGAAACCCTTCACCCAGGCATTAAACCCTTCACCCAGGCATTAAACCCTGAAACTCAGTTTCAATTTGCCATCCCCCCTCATTTTAAAGACACATATTGGATACCTACCTTTGCTTTCTGCCTTCTTGCGCTTCATACTGGGGGAGTGTGGTATCTTGGGTTTGAGGGCGAGACTTTGTAGCTTTTTGATGGCCTTGGGTGGGGCCTGCGGCGAAGTCTTGTTGGTCGAAACGCTGGTTGGGGGCTGGGCTGATTCATGCTGGTTGGTCTTTCTAATAATCAGGTCTTTACTCGCTAAACCCCTCTCCTGTAAACAACAACACCGGTCAACTGGTCAATTACCGCATGTCCAGTCATTGCAGCTTCTAACACAGAAAGCTGACTATCCCAGCATCAGTGAAAACTTGACAACTCATTATTATTATTTATTTTAATTCTATTTTCTTGACAATAAAATTCAGTTGCAATTTACATAATTTACAAATTAAAGATTTGTAAGCCTGGAAATTTGATTTCTAATTCAACTTTTGTAGTAATGGTGCTAGTTGATCTTCAAAATTTACATTTGTAAATAGAGTGGTGTAGTTTTTAATCATACATTAAACTTTGATTTTTCATTCAGTTATTATCTATATCTTATCAGTAATATAAATAACATATAATTATCACTAGTCAAAACATTTCAATAATTATTTACAAACAATAAGTCAGGTACAAAATGGTATTTTCTACTGTTTACCCGTCGTCGGTGAGAAATGCACAACCGAAACAAAAAGATTTGTCCTCTCCTGGACAAACACTGTTTCAAAATGTTGTTAAGAAAATACTTTCAGAATAACATACTAAAACTAGCACTACAAGCAAGCAAGATGATTTTTGTTTCCAAAAAAAAAAGAAAAGAAATGAAAGCAAAGCAATCCAAACCAAACCAAACCAAATCTGTTTTACAAAATACCAGTAAGGACAACTGGGAGATATTAGAAGATGGTTTGTGGACAACTGGGAGATATGAGAAGATGGTTTGTAAGTGTTTCTCTTATTTACTGAACAGATTTTGCGAGAAAAGCGATTTTTTCCCCAGTTTTAAGAAAAGTCAACTTGAAGTTAGCATATTGTCTCGTAACACTGTCATATAGACAAAAACAGTTCTACAGAATAAAGAATATATGTATACTCTTGAGGTGTATAGTCCTCGGGGAAAAAGTATCTGGAGTTTTCCCAACTGACTTATGCAATGACCTGGGTCTAAGAAGAGATAGCCTGTTGGACTGTGCAAGAAGCAGAAAAACAAAGTCAACTGATTAACGAGAAAGAGATGTTGACATGTCCCGAAAAGCGAAAAAAGCAGAACGGGTTGTGCATTAAGCCAAAACAAGAATCCAGAGAAAACACTGTACCCTGACTTTATATCTTGTGCCCCTTACATCCGAGTCTGGGTCATTGTTCTCCTGAATGGCGCGTATCCATGACAACATGGCCTCGTGCTCCTCTGCTTGGAACAAGTACTCCGAGCCATTGTATGTCTTCAGACGAAACACGTTTTTCTTTTTTGTGTAGTCATAGGCGATGTCGACAATGGCAGACTTGATTGAGATCGGCTGGTCCTCAAAGGAGAAAGGGTGTACCTGGAGACAAAATAAAAGTAATTAATAAGACTTTGGCAGATCTAGTACAGTACATTTCACTTGATGTCACTTTTCGGTTATTATCATGTTTTCTTGATACTAACGTCCTTTATAGGGTTGCACTGTCAAAAAAACATTTCAAAACATTGTTTCAGTTTTAAAAATCTACTTTATATGTTTTATATGTTTATTAATTTCATTATCCAATATTACAAAGATGGACAAGTAGAATTACAGTAAAATCACCCATTTTTCGTGGGTTTTTTAAATTTCGTTGATTTCTTTGGTAATCTTCATCCACAAGTTCATAGGTCCATAAAGTAATTTACAAGTTTGATATAAAGCAATTCTCAGTTTTAGTGGGTACTCGTAATCCACAAATTCATGTACCAATGAAATGGTGTTTTGTCCGGGCCCTACCAAAATATCTTATTTAACAATATTGTGTCTTTGCCAATTGAGAATTGAATTGAAAAGCAAACTACAAAATTAAAAGTAGCAGATTAATATCAAATTATCATACAAGCAGATACCATTTTTAAAACTGGCTAGGAATGAATTCACCTTAACGGTAGTAAACTTACCACTCCCAATTGTTCTTTCCTCTCCTTGTGTAAGTACAGAGCATGACCTCTAAGCTCCACCCAAACAGGCTTCCACGACCTATCACTGCTCCTCTGTAACAATCACAGACATCTACATTAAATTAGGTTTACATTTCCACTGCAAGTTCCTCTATATGCATTACCATGAGAAATTGCATTCATAGAGCTATGAAAGCCATTAGATCAATGTCATTTTGAAGCTTCTCCTGTTGCCTCAATTTACATGAGAATCAAACGTTTTGGTGACGTTAGACTGTTACTGGATTCTTGTTTGCGTTGATGACAAAGACATTTCAAAATATTGAAATTTAATGAAATATCTAAAAGAAGTACATATACAGTGTATGTGATAACTAACTATTCAGAATGTAAGTATAAGTATTAATGTTCATGCTGGTATGAATGCAAATCAGTTACATACATATTTACATGGAATATGTATGTAACCAGTTTGCGTTCACACTGGCATGAAATTGAAAAATATATCATCCAATCGTTATGTGTTTGTAGCCAATAATACACAGTGTAACCCAGTTGTAATACCCCTCATTTCATTGCCTACTTTGTGTAATACCCCTCATTTTATTGGCTACTTTGTGTAATACCCTTATTTCATTGGCTACTTTGTGTAATACCCCTCTTTTTATTGGCTACTTTGTGTAATACCCTTATTTCATTGGCTAATTTGTGTAATACCCCTCATTTCATTAGCTACTTTTTGTAATACCCTTATTTCATTGGCTACTTTGTGTAATACCCTTATTTCATTGGCTACTTTGTGTAATACCCCTCATTTCATTGCCTACTTTGTGTAATACCCCTCTTTTTATTGGATACTTTGTGTAATACCCTCATTTCATTGGCTACTTTGTGTAATACCCTCATTTCATTGCCTACTTTGTGTAATACCCTTATTTCATTGGATACTTTGTGTAATACCCCTCTTTTTATTGGCTACTTTGTGGAATACCCTTATTTCATTGGATACTTTGTGTAATACTCTCATTTCCTTGGCTACTTTGTGTAATAACCCTCTTTTTATTGGATTCTTTGTGTAATCCCCTCATTTCATTGCCTACTTTGTGTAATTCCCTCATTTCATTGGCTACTTTGTGGAATACCCCTCTTTTTATCGGATAATTTGTGTAATACCCTCGTTTCATTGGCTACTTTGTGTAATCCCCTCATTTCATTGGCTACTTTGTGGAATACCCCTCTTTTTTTTGGCTACTTTGTGTAATATCCTCATTTCATTGGCTACCTTGTGTAATACCCTCCTTTCATTGGCTACTTTGTGTAATTCCCCTCTTTTTATTGGATTCTTTGTGTAATCCCCTCATTTCATTGGCTACTTTGTGGAATACCCCTCTTTTTCTTGGCTACTTTGTGTAATTCCCTTATTTCATTGGTTACTTTGTGTAATACCACTCTTTTTATTGGATACTTTGTGTAATACCCCTCTTTTTATTGGATGCTTTGTGTAATACTCTCATTTCATTGGCTACTTTGTGTAATACCCTCATTTCATTGGCTACTTTGTGTAATACCCCTCTTTTTATTGGAAGCTTTGTGTAATACTCTCATTTCATTGGCTACTTTGTGTAATACCCCTCTTTTTATTTGATACTTTGTGTAATACCCCTCTTTTTATTGGCTACTTTGTGTAATCCCCCTCTTTTTATTGGATACTTTGTGTAATACCACTCTTTTTATTGGATACTTTGTGTAATACCCTTATTTCATTGGATACTTTGTGTAATTCCCCTCTGTTTATTGGATACTTTGTGTAATACCCCGCTTTTTATTGGATACTTTGTGTAATACCCCTTTTTTTATTGGCTACTTTGTGTAATACCCCTCTTTTTATTTGATACTTTGTGTAATACCCTTATTTCATTGGATACTTTGTGTAATAACCCTCTGTTTATTGGATACTTTGTGTAATACCCCTCTTTTTATTGGCTACTTTGTGTAATACCCCTCTTTTTATTTGATACTTTGTGTAATACCCCTCTTTTTATTGGCTACTTTGTGGAATACCCCTCTTTTTATTGGATACTTTGTGTATTACCCCTCTTTTTATTGGATACTTTGTGTAATTCCCCTCTTTTTATTGGATACTTTGTGTAATACCTCTCTTTTTATTGGATACTTTGTGTAATACCCCTCATTTCATTGGCTACTTTGTGTAATACCCCTCTTTTTATTTGATACTTTGTGTAATACCCCTCTTTTTATTGGCTACTTTGTGTAATACCCCTCTTTTTATTTGATACTTTGTGTAATACCCCTCTTTTTATTGGCTACTTTGTGGAATACCCCTCTTTTTATTGGATACTTTGTGTAATTCCCCTCTTTTTATTGGATACTTTGTGTAATACCTCTCTTTTTATTGGATACTTTGTGTAATACCCTCATTTCATTGGCTACTTTGTGTAATACCCCTCTTTTTATTGGATACTTTGTGTAATACCCTTATTTCATTGGATACTTTGTGTAATACCCCTCTGTTTATTGGATACTTTGTGTAATACCCCTCTTTTTATTGGATACTTTGCTTGCCACCAATGTCTTTCAATGCATCATTTTTCCTTTCTTTACAACTCCTCCATACATTTCCTTCCTTTATAATGCCAAAATTTTCTTGACAAATGGTGTCAATATAACAAGGTTTTACTGTATTTGACAGGGGAAAACAAAGATTGCTAGAATACATACCAAACAAACAGCAAGACTTAAGAAAATAACAATGCTTTAGATTTGTAAATATTTTCTGAGCAATTAACATTATATGACAGGGCATTCACCAAGGCAGCCGGGGTTTCATTTCCCAATTGGTCTGAAAAGGTATGGGATGATCGCCTGCCCGCATGCCAACATCAGGGTCAACAAGAGTGATAAATATAAGTTGTTAAAACTTGTATCATAATTATTTTAAAATCAATAAAGTTTTTAATTTATTATACGTCTTGATATGAAGATGATATACAAGGTTTAACATTACACATTAGAAAGCTTTTGTTATAGACCCAGTACTGTACCTTTCCATCAGTGATGTCAGTTTTGAGGTGGAGTGTGCCCTCTTTCGCCACTTCCTGTATCGGACTGGCAGGGTCCTGTCTCTTCTCTGTGGCCTCCATGATCCGTGGTGTCTACAATTGCCCAAATCAACACACTCTACACATTCGTTTTCAGAAATACACTTATTATGAATCTCTTTCACCTTTCATTTTCAGCCAAATTCTAATCTAATTTTGGCTTTTCTGAGGTGCCAAAATAAGGTTGTGCCAAATAATGGAATTCTATCAACAAAGCAAGATATCTGTCTAAATGTAGTACCATTGAAAACCAGATGAATATTGTGTTCTCCTATAATTACTGTTGGTTTATATTTAAGAAATTTCCATTAGGTCAATTATTTGGATAATTTTAGTGTGAAACAATATTTCCTAGTGTAACATATAACACGATCTGTATGATATGAAATACAATACTGTGAAATCACTTATTTTTCGTGGGATAAAAGTTTTGTTGATTTTGTGGGTAATCATAACAAAATCATAGGTCCACAAAATTATTATAAGTTTGACATAAAGCTATTCCCCCTTTGTGTGGATACTTGTATTCAACAAATTAACTCATTTACCCCTGAAGACACATTTAAACACTTCCAATTCAAAGGTTGGAATAGTTCATTATGAAATTTCAGGGGTGAATGAGTAAATGTACCCATGACATGGTGTTTTTTGAGGGAAACCACAAAATTTGGGCCCCACAAAAATATCTGATTTTACAGTATATAAAGCGTGTAATGATCAGTAATTATGATTCATATCCATTTTTCTGCATTTCCTGTAATAATCCCAGGAGGTCAACATATAATCCCTGACTAAAAGTAGGGGGTGGACTTATTACAGGACAATGCAATGGCACACATTAATATATCTACCGAATCTTACAGATATGGGTGGGCTTATTACAGGACAATGCAATAGCACACATTAATATATCTACCGAATCTTACAGATATGGGTGGGCCTATTACAGGACAATGCAATAGCACACATTAATATATCTACCGAATCTTACAGATATGGGTGGACTTATTACAGGACAATGCAATAGCACACATTAACATATCTACCGAATCTTACAGATATGGGTGGGCTTATTACAGGACAATGCAATAGCACACATTAACATATCTACCAAATCTTACAGATATGGGTGGGCCTATTACAGGACAATGCAATAGCACACATTAATATATCTACCAAATCTTACAGATATGGGTGGGCTTATTACAGGATAATGCAATAGCACACATTAATATATCTACCGAATCTTACAGATATGGGTGGGCTTATTACAGGACAATGCAATAGCACACATTAATATATCTACCGAATCTTACAGATATGGGTGGACTTATTACAGGACAATGCAATAGCATTCGTTAACATATCTACCGAATCTTACAGATATGGGTGGGCTTATTACCAGGCATGGGCTTATTGCTGGATAAGAACTGATAATTTCAAGTAAATCTTCTAAATGAAGTTCATAAATTATATATCATAATTAAGAATCAACTTTGAGAATAGATCGTTATCAATCAACCCTCCTAGGATGTCCTCACTGCACTCAAATTTATAATCATAATTACCCTTTCTCCAAAGAAAGCCTTCAACTTCTTCATACTGTGATGTTTGTTTGGTGTACTGAAAGAAAATTAAAATTATGTCTTTAGTGTTTAAATTCAAGAAAGTTGAAATTTTGTATTTAAAACATTCTGCTTTTATCAGATGTTGATGTTAGTCATTTGTCAGAGAAAACATGATATACAGAGAAATTTGACATTAAGATAATGTGCTGTTTTGATTGTCAGAGAAAACATGATATTAAGAGAAATTTTATAATAAAAGATGAAGCGCTGTTCTGACATTTTCAAATGTCATTTGCTCCAAGAGACTGTCAAAATTAACAATATCACCCTATCGTTACTTTTTACATATTGTAACTACATATACATACATATATATTTTCTTCAAAATATTTGTTCAAAAAATGTTGTGAACAATACACACTGTAGTGTCAGCTCTGCTGATTGGTTGGGAGATTGGGATTTGTCCAATGACAGTTTGTGACTGTCTCTGTCCTTGGCTGTCGCCATGAGATACGATGTCCTCCTCTGCAATTTGATTGCATCCTCCTCTGGTGTGGCTAAAATTACAAACAAAAACATCAATATTGATTCCATTGAACATACATTTTTTAACTAATTATAAATTATTTCTAAATTTCAATATTGCCTACAAAACATATGCATACACATCCTTGTTTGAATATGAGGAAAACAATTGGGGCGACAATTTCCAGTACAGTTTGAAGAAAAACTTTTGAGAAGTCTTCATGATTCTTTTCATTCTCAATTTCTTTTTTTATTATCATAACTTTTTAAATACACATATATAAGCGTCTTTCACATGGTTCTTAGTTCTTGGATAAAAATAAGTATTGAAACTAAACGGATGTCTTGTATTTTTATTGTGTTTGTATTAATTGTTATAATGTTAGACTTACACTCAGATTTCTTCCTGAGCATTACAGAAGGAGTGGAGTCTCTGATAGGGGTGCTAGTCAGAGCCAGGCCCGCATCGGAGCAGGGAGGAGGCAACACCACTGGAAACAAGACACATCACCAAGTTAATGTTAGTGTTAAAGTGTTATACCCCTCAAGTCAAACCACCAGTAAAGGGGAATAACTCTCGAGTCAAACTACAAGTTAAGGGGGGATAACCCTCAAGTAAAAACACCAGTAAAGGGGAATAACTCTCTAGTCAAACCACAAGTTAAGGGGGAATAACCCTCAAGTAAAACCACCAGTAAAGGGGAATGACCCTTAAGTTAATCCAACAATAAACGTGAACAACCCTCAATCGAACCAACAGTAAACGGGAATCATACTCAATCGAACCAATATTAAAGGGGAATAACTCTAAGGTAAAAGCACCAGTAAAGGGAAATAACCCTCAAGTCAAACCACCAATAAAGGGGTATAACTCTCATGTCAAACCACATTTCACTACTAGGACTAAACTATAAAATGACTGTCAATCAGTCTGAACAATTTTTATTCTCTAGAGCTTTTGAGAGGAATTAGTATTTAGATATATAGATCAGTAGATAACTAGAATAGAAATGTTTTATTTATGTTTTAAATCAAATCTAACTTATTCCAGATTCAAAGTGAAAACCTTTATGTGACATTTAACCCATCACTTAAGTTCTATATCCTGGTCAATGTCTGTATACATCACTTAAGTTCTATATCCTGGTCAATGTCTGTATACAGTGTGCATGTTTATGGCTACCCAGGTGTAGACTGCACTTAAAAACCATGTTGTTATGGATCAACTGCCTTTTATATATTATTGGTGATTTTTGTTGTGTTGAGTTGGCTCCCTTAGATATTCTAGCAGCCTTTTTTGCACATATTACTTAGAATTACTTAAGTGTTACCGAGACATAATGATATTCCTGTCTACCTTCTAAATGTTTTTAACCCTTTCATCCCTAAGTTACTTGAGTAGACTTTACCATACATTCATCTGGATGAGTCCATGATGGTTTACAGTGGTAAAGGATTAATAAAACTAGTCCGACCTGACAAAAAGATATTACACAGATTTCCTAGTATAGAACTCTTTTGAAAGCAAGGTTTATAATTATGTCAAAGTATTTGTATCATATTGCCTTAATCATCATTGAAACATATAATATATATACTGGATGCTATAAATTACCTGAGGATAGGGAGGTATAGGGCATCATACCAGCATTGCTGGAGCTGGAGATTGAGGTATGTGATCCCATCCAAGGACTCGGACTGACTGGTGGGGAGTCTGGACTGGGCGGCTCAGGGACAGACTGACCATCTGTAAGGTCAAATTAACGTATTTTCAGTAACAGAAAGGCGTTACTGATACAAGAGACATATAATTTGAAAAGGCTCTTATACATAAATATACAGTGGACTATGTCTAAATTGAACACCACTGGAGCCATATTATGTTGATAGTTGCCAAGAATTACCTTACGGCTAGTAATTAATTAGTACAGTGTGAACTCAATGCTATATATAGAATTGACAGCTAACATTACAAGAGCTGTTTATACCAGGGCCTGTATTCATGAAACTGTTCTCATGCTCGAACTCAGATTCTGTGCTCAAGCCCAATTTCTTGTTCCAGTGATAACTTTACAAAAAATCACATTTTGTCCTTGATTTGGAAGAATTGTGGAGAGACTTCAAGCAGAAATTTATTTAAAATATTTTCACTTGTCATTTTTTACTGTGTTACATGATCTAAGCAAGCTACAAGGAAGCTGGTTTGAGCACAGAAACCATGCTTGAGCATGTGAATGGATTCATGAAAACAGGCCCTGGTTCCTGGTTCATATACTTACATCTCGGAGGCTGGTTGATAGCAGCCAGGAATGACGGTTGCCTAACAGGTTTGTTTCCCCGATCCTCTTCATCAGACATCCCATCTACATCGTCCTCCTGCATGTGTAGAGAAGCCTGTGATGTTGTCATTTCCATCGGCTGGGCATTTTGCATTGGCGAGTCTTGGTATATTGGCATTGGCATGATTTCCACCAGGGGGGAGGGAGAGGAATGAGGTGTACCCTGGGATACATAGATACGAATTGGGGCCGTCTGTTGCTGTTGAGGGGTTTGGGGCTGTGGTGTGCTACGCTCCGAGGAGTGGGAATGTGACGTGTGACCGGAAGAAGGTTCCGGAGACGAGTATCTCTCAGTGGATGACATTCTTCGCACACATATTCCCTCTTTTTCAAAGTTTTGTAAACGGTTTTGAACTGTTGTAAACTTCCCAGATGTTATTTTCTTAATTTCCGTTTTATACCTGTTTGAGTTCTGTCCCTGGCTGTTGTCATTCTGTCCGCTCTCAAACTGTTGTTTTCTGTAGGAAACCATTGGTGGTCTTTCCCTGTTGTCTTTTTGTTTAATTTCAATTTGAGCACCATGAGGAGATTTGGTCAGAGCAAACGTGGAGCCGTACTGATTCGACATCTGAACTGTAGCACCACCGGACACTTGACCATTAGACTGACCATTCCCTCCAGTTTCAATGGTCTTATTGCCGATTTTCACAATAAAGGTTCTAGCACCACCGTTTTGATTCTGCTGCTCATATGCAGGTGAGCTATAATTAGTTCGTAGACTTCGCTCCGTAATGTAGTGACCGGAGCGAGAGTCGAGACCGTCCACACTTGTGGACAGTTTTGGACTGACCGACATTGAAGATGTCTGTGACACAACGGGAACATAATGTCTTGTTAGGTGATGTTCACCTTTCTTATCACCTGCCATGTTGGTTTGGGATGTATACGAGTGAGGTATTGCTATGTTCTGATTGGCTAATGCTGATGAGGAATCTGGGTAGCTGTGACGTGAAGATGACGATGACATAGATGACGCGTATGCAGATGAACTTCCAACATTATATGAATCTTGTGATGGATTTACTCCTTCTCTTGCTGAAGAGCGTTGTTCAAGGGGAATAACTCTGCCCTGTGGTTTGACAGTCACTGACCGCGTGATGTTTTCTAGAGAATCGTTTGACTGCAATATATTGTCTGCTGACCGTCTGTAATGTGAAGAAGAGCTTGGAACACCTTCCGATGATTTTACAGTAATAGGTTCCTTTTTGGGTGCAGGATAGTAAAGTCCTAATGTGTATGTCTTTGAGGGCGCCTGCACGTTCTCCTTGGCGCGGGACTCAAACTGTCTGCGTCTGTCATTAAATACGACCTTGTGAAGGTCACTCCCACTAGCATTGTTCTTAAGTTGTGGTTCCCTGTACACACTCAATCCCGATGTGTAGGATGTTGAAGATTTCATTTTTCTTGTTTTTTCAGATGATCCCAGATATCTATAATTTAACTCATCTGAATCACCGTACTCATCCAGTGATGATGCTGAAAACCTTCGTTCTGGTCCTCGATATCTCCCTTTCTCCCCAGAGGATGCGACCCCCTGAGAGGATTGGGAAGGTAAAGGGTAGACCTGCTGACCTTTGACCTTTACGCTGTTACTATTACTGCCACTTCCACTACGACTGTGGTATAAGGGCTCCTGGAGAGAATTTCTGTTTGTATTTTGGTAAGCCTGAAAAACCAAATAAAAATACTTATCAGAAAAAAAAGACAATTTACTTAGCAAACATTATAAATAAAAACAAGTTAATCATTAAGGAATGACCATATACAAATGTACAAACATCACTTGTACCCAATTGAAAAGTGCACATTAATCATCCGACATACATGGTATCGACATAGGGAGAAAATTAGATCTTAGTCATTCTTCATAATGTCATTTAAATGATGCACAAAGACTTTTCAACACAAATCTCACTGTGAATAATAAATTCAATTTTTACACAGAAGCGATAGAACACATCAATTTATATGCATGATGTCATCAGTTTTGAGGTTATCACATATAGCCAAAAAACTAACAATACTTCTTAAAGGCGAATTCTCAAATTTAAAATATAAAATATTGAAAATATACAAATGATAGCCAAATTCTTACTGAGTTGTGTCCCTTAGACCAAACAAAATAATGTCCAACATTTTTTCAAACTCAGAAAATGAATCAACATCAAAGTCTACTATGCTTATAATACCATAAGCAATAAATGTATTACCTCATTACCAGTGCTGAGTAATAAACCTTTTAGGAGACGAATGATCTACATAAAGTTTATCAAATACATGACAAAGAGGTGTCTCACTGTCAATCAATCTATCGCACAATGCTATCTCAACATCTAAATTCAGTTTTCATCGCCACTTTTAAAACACTTTGATGAAATTAAAATTGACGTTATGAATATTCAATTATTTAAATTCTATAAATGTGTCAAAATTAAAACAGAATTGACAGCCACAATGTTTGATATAGAATAGAGATCCATTGTTGAACATAACCTGACTTTAAAACCTGGAAGGGCACACAGCATGCTGTCAATCTCTCGACATTACAATTCCCCACATGTCATCTCCTAGTTTGTCCCAGACTCTGATACAATAGGTCGTCCTGACTCAATACATGACTCGCATCTTTATTTACATACCATAAACCTTCAAACCCCCAACAGTGTGTAAGTGCGAGTGACGTGAAATTCCACCTCGGTGACCTATGCATAATTTATTATATATATAGCCTAGCTTCCACTCACAGTCTTTGATCAAATGTTAACCTTGTCAATGGATTGCATGGCATATATTTGTAAAGCATGGGCATTTGTTTAAAATACAGGATATACATTGATTCTTAGGGTACATATGCAAATTATATGGTGGTTTTAGCATATCTTAATCTGTATTTAGAGTATTGAAATTATAATTTGTGAATGGGTTAAAGAACAGGTTTTACCACAACCATTATTTCTCTCTGGTCACCAAATAATTGCTACTGATTCCAGTTTTTTATTTTATATTTAGAATACTGAAATTATAATTTACAAACTGATTTTAATTTTCACTTCAAGATAATTTTACCATAGATGTCATTCTATCTTGATACCAAATGACTGTTAAGTACTTTATACTGAGGATTTTCACCCCATTGAAATTTTCGCTTTTGCCTTCCATAATGAGGGGGAATTTATTATTACAGCGAACATTCTTAAACAATGTAATACACATACATAATAAACATGAAGTATTTAAATGTAAGGGGCAAAATCAACACTGTGCGATATTGATTATATCGGCAAATGGTAGAAGTTTGCCAGGGTATAAGTTTGCCTTAATTTGCCTGGGTATAAGTTTGCCTGGGTGAAAGTTTGCCTTAGTTTGCCTGGGTATAAGTTTGTCTGGGTGAAAGCTTGCCTTAGTTTGCCTGGGTATAAGTTTGCCTGGGTATAAGTTTGCCTGGGTGAAAGTTTGCCTTAGTTTGCCTGGGTATAAGTTTGCCTGGGTGAAAGTTTGCCTTAGTTTGCTTGGGTATAAGTTTTCCTCAGTTTGCCTGGGTGAAAGTTTGCCTTAGTCTGCCTGAGTGAAAGTTTGCCTAGTTTGCCTGGGTGAAAGTTTGCCTTAGTTTGCCTGCATGGGTGAAAGTTTGCCTTAGTTTGCCTGGGTATGAGTTTGCCTGGGTGAAAGTTTGCCTTAGTTTGCCTGGGTATAAGTTTTCCTTAGTTTGTCTGGGTGAAAGTTTGTCTTGCCAAAACTTTCCCTGTATATAGTATAAATTTAAGGACAGATAATACTATATTCTGAGACAGGCACCTTCCTTTATATTGTGTAATTGTGATCAAGGCAGTATTTAAGTACAGTCCTTTCATATATGTTATACATGCTATAACCTAACACTGAACAAAAAATGTAATCTTTTAAACAAATCAATTCTTGGACAGGAAACTACAGAACTATTTTTGTCATCTATCGGATCACGAACACAGGTGATGAAGTTTAGGATGGGTTGAATAACATTTCAAACATTTAAACATAAAAGTGGTTTTGTGAGTGAGGTCATAAACTTCATAATTCAATAGACAATGCTTAGGCGTCCTTATAGATATTGTGAACTTGAGCTGTGATAGAAAAGGTTTTGGATACAAAGTTCCATTTGAAGGTGTATAGTGTTACCCATTAATTACAGTACAGAGAAAACAGTCTGCCTCGGTGTTTATCTGTCTACAAGGACATTGGACCTGACTGTGCAGTAAACAGTCTGCACATTCCTGTGCACCTAGCTAGCAATAACCTTCCTGTATGATAACATATACAGGTAAGGACAGCTAGGTATATCTACCCTGCAAAACAGCCCATTACAGGTAAGGACAGCTAAGTATATCTACCCTGCAAAACAGCCCATTACAGATAAGGACAGCTAGGTATATCTACCCTGCAAAACAGCCCATTACAGGTAAGGACAGCTAGGTATATCTACCCAGCAAAACAGCCCATTACAGGTAAGGACAGTAAGGTATATCTACCCTGCAAAACAGCCCATTACAGGTAACTGACATGTAGTCCCATATACCATCTCACAGGCCTTAACCCTTTCACCACTGTAGACCATAATGGACTCATCCGAATAAATGTATGGTAGAGTCTACTAAAATTACCCAGGGGTGAAAGGGTTAAGGTAACACTACTATGCATACTGGTGATGGAACATTATAAAGCTAATCAAGAAAAACAATTACAGGATAAAGTAAATTTCACATCTTTTAATCAAATTCTTTTATTTCCATTTGTAAAAAATATCATTATTTTTCAATTTCCCCCTATCATTCTTTGTTCAGCAATCTGTTTTGAAGGGACAATTGAGTCGACCATAATCTGTGACCAAAATCTCAGAAAAAATTACTCCAGAAATTTCATATATTTATAACTACATTTTGCTGTTGATGGTTTTTAAGGAAAATTTCAAAAACAAAGAAATCAGAAAAAATGACCTGGGAAACTAAAAACCCTATGAAACTACCGTAGTTGCCATAAAAAGCGGCCAGGGCACTAACATTTAAATAACAAAATGTAAGCTACATACCTATAATTAACTCTACTGATTTTGGTGGTAGTAATAATTACTGCTTGTGACTAAATTCTGACTAAAATCTATCTATTTATGCAAAAAACAAATGTCATTTACTGGAGCGCTGGTCAGGATCGAGGGTGTGGGTCAGTTTGTGGCATTTATATAATTTCAATATTGGTGCCGAAAAAGGGATATGAGCACTTTAAGGGCACAGGACACTATTTACAACGAATACAGCAGTTTTAATCTACTAAAATGAAATAGTGATTATGACCATACCTCAAAAACAGAGACAATCTTGATATTGCACAGTTAATTTTTTCAAAATCTTTTCCACCAAAATCTATATTAGATTTAGTCAAATCTGAGCGCTATTACCCACCATTTGAAGAACATCCTCGTCTCTTGGCAACACATCCAATTTGAGTAGGGGCTCGTCGGAGGTTTGTATCAGCGAGATGACCTGTGGGTAAGACTGGCCGATGATAGGTATGTTGTTGATAGACAGGATACGATCTCCTTCGTTAAGACCGGCGTTTTGGGCAACACTGTCTTCTTTTACATGCTTAACGAATATTGTTTCCATGGGCTCCAGTCTGCGCAGCTTGGGCCGCTTACAGGAGATTCCATGATGGTATTCTTGGGAGTCATCGCTAGACTGGGGAAGAGAAGAAAAATATTGCTAAGTTTTAGTACATCTATATCAACATGTCACATTAATTTTCCAAATACACGTGGGTAATATCATACCTCATCTTTCTAACAGTGCGTCTGATTGGTTGACACTGGTCACATGACCGGCAATAAAAGATCATGTCACCCTCATGCTCAAGTTTCCCACCATCATATTTCCCTTATTCAGAGCCTCTTTAGAAAAATTGGCAAGAGCTGGAAGGAGACGACAACAATGATACTGGTCACATGACGGGGAAATAAAAGATCATGTCGCCCTTTTGCTCTCAAGTTTCCCTGACAATTTTACAATTATTTAGGAACTCTCTAGAAAAATTGGCAAAAGCCACCACAACCTAGTTCCCAAAAACGGAAGCAAACGACAACAATGGCGCATCAACCTGATAATCTCTTCTATTGTGTTAATGTATTCGATTTATTTATTTCATTTTACTCAAATATGATCTTATTTGACCATGTTACTCTGGTTAGATACTAGCTCTATCCTATGGACTTGGATAAAGACAGAATTTCTGTTTAGCTCATATGCGATAGAGCATCAGTGACTTATTTAAACCAAATCAGGTCCTGGATTTGATCACAAGTTGGGGCTTCGAAAAATAATTACCTCCGTTATCAACATAAAGCATACATTTTGAAAATAGAAAATTTAAGATAAACACATAAAATAAACAAAATCACTGTTAAGGCAGGGTTGATAAGCTGACATCAGCCACTGATAACTAAATTGGACAATATTGGTACAGAGAGTGTAGACAGGTAACTATCAAGTAAGGTAAAAGTAAACACTGTTATCTACCGATCAATACAGGACAGCTACAGATTATGTCCTAAACCACGGCTCTCCCAATGTGTGAAATCTATGAATGGGACACGCACGTCTCCTGTCCTAATCACCCTGTCTGGTCGTCGGTGGACACGTCTATTTACAGTCATGCAAATCGATGACATTTCGGCCTCACCCATAAAGACGAATACGACCTGGTAATATATGGGTCAATGTTAATATCTGTACCCTTTATCCCGAAGACACACCTCACACGCCACTGGATAACGGGATTATGTACGGAGTCGGTTGTGACGTACGTTTCAAACCACATAAGCCATGGGGGAAATAAGGTTTCAAGTACATTTCAATCAACCTGTTTATCATAAAGTAAAACCTATTATAGTACCATGAAAACTGATTTACATATTTTTTACATTAAGAAACTTCTAAAGGAACTTCTATTTCAATATTTCAATTATAAATTTCATCTGTGAAACTTTGACATCAGCATGTTTCTGCCTCTTATTTCCATACTGTTCGCTTGCTTGTGGTTTTCATGACCAGTAAATGTCTAGTATGTTTTTCAGTACACTGATGACACAATTACAACTCAAATCTTTCAGTCAGGATACTGTCAATAATACATATCATGTATATGTGTTCGTTAGCTTATAACTCAATCATACAATGATAACATGTCATTTCTGTTTTCTAATCCTCCGTTGTTTATCTATAAATCATTCTATCTCTCTCAGACCCCAACCCTCATGTCCCCTATCTCCTGGTCTCAATATCTCAATATGTCTGTTTTCTAATACTCTGTTGTTTGTCAATTAATCGTTGTTTATCAATTAGTCATTCCATCTCTCTCAGACCACTCCCTCCGTCCCTTTATTGATCTTTACATCCTTTACTTTATAAAGTCGTTACCAACACAATTGCTCTACCTTTTGGACGCATCCTAGAATATCAATTCCCCCCCCCCCCCCCCCCCCATTTGATTTCATTATAACAAATAATTTAAACAATCTGGACTGTTTTGAGGATTAAGCAAACATTTTTTTAAAGTACAACCAGAAAATGTCTGTTCAGAAATGAAGTAGCTAGAGTTCTGAGACTGATTTTTTTGAAGATTTTCTAAATATAGCAACAGTGACCTTGGCCTTGACCTTTGAAACCCAAAACACAGAGATGCCAGAGGAATTCTCATACATGACCTTTGCTTAAAGTTTGATCAAATGGTCAAAGAATGAAGTTGCTAGAGTGTTAACATTGAATGGTGACAGACAGGATGGGATGGACATAAGCAACACTATATGCCCTAGCTCATCCCATCAATTTTATGAGTGGGCCTAAAAAAACCTTTTCAGAGTTGAAGGTATTTGGGGACTCCTGTAAGTGTTTACATGTGTAAGGATGTGTAGAATCTAACAAAAAGCCTTGCCCATTGTACAGAAATAAATAACATAAATACATCCCATCTGTTGAACTGCCTCCCCTAATCACCACAGAATATCCACTATCCTTCTTTTCCCAATTTTGTTATCTCTGATATTTTTAAGTAGGACATATGGGTTGTTTTTCCTCCTGTTTCCAACGACATATACTTCCTGCCTACTTCAGAGATCTGTCTCTCCTCTGTACAATAACTGTATCACACCGTCAGTCCTGTCTGATGTTAACGATAATTGTACCAGTTATGTTTCATGTGAAGCAATTAACATCAATGAGTCCTTATTGTTTATTTTTCTTTTTGTAATAATTTCTTTATAGTCTTAACAGGAAACTCTTTCAGATCCTTTAGTGTAGTGCTGATGTTACATCCTGTCAAGACAAGAAAATGTTTAAAAGTCAGCGTAAATAGACGAATAATGATAGTGAAATTAGACATTGTTAATTTCTCTATAGAGTTATAATATATACCTTGAATGTTATGCTGGTAGTGTTCACGTTTCAAAGAAGATTTTTCTTGATACTGTAATTAACCTAATAAGTGCTCCATCCTTTGTAAATACCCTTTATCCTTTTCCTGTTGTGACAGTGCCATCCAGATATCTTCATCAATTATATACATTTGTGATACATGTGATAAGTATACTGAGGATTTTGGGAGGTTTTTGTAACCTGAAAAATGTGTCCACAAAAGCTGACAAGGTCTTAGTCTGCGCCAATAATCTAGGAGGTTCTATTGTTGTAGTGGAGGGTGGACAAGTTTGTATTTTCCTGTAACAATTGGCAAGTCCTGCACTATAGAAGATTCGTTTACAAGGGGAAGTCAGCACTAGCATCTAGACATATTGTTGAGTTCAAAAAAAATTGTGAATACATTTTTAATTCAATGTTAGTTTTACAGTAGTCATATAGTTCCAGTTCGCAAAAATTAGTAAAAATATAACTGTAGCTAATTTTGAGAAATTCACAAAAATTATCTTTCACCCCCCCCTCCCCCCATTTACTGTAATTGGGTATAATTGGACCTGTCATAAGTACATCACAAATGGACAGGTGTGACATGGGGCTCTTTGCAGATAGGATGGAATTACATTGAAATTACATCAGGAAGGTTATCCTTTTAACGTATTCGGAATCTAATTCAAAATTGAATTCTTCTTAATTATATCTTAGCATATTTGAACTACTTAGAGAAGAAAGCTAATTATTTTCAAGGTAATTGTAATAATGAGTTCAAAAGAGGTCTTCAACGGATAAAATTGCTGAATTATGAAACAAGATCACAAAATGACATATTATCATGACTGAGTGGCCTTGGGAGCTCTTGGTTGTGCATATCAGCTTCTTTCAATTCATAAGCCACTATATTCAATTTACAAAAAATCTATTTTTTAAATTTCATACTTTAAACAAATACAGTAATTTTCTTTTTTTAGTTCGTGTCATATATCATAAGTTTTTGGGCAGTAATTTGACAATTAGAAGGCCTAAAATAGATTTTGATAAAGTATCATAACTTCAAGGTTTTTATTTTATTTTTGTAACGTTCTATTTAAAGCTGAGGTCATTTAAGGATGCAAATTTTTCAAGGAATTTTCTTTCAAATTGGAAAAACATTCTGGCTTGAATATGAATTAGTTTAACCTTAGATGACAGCATCTAAACATTTAAAGTGACTCACATTCTCAGATTTCCTGTCTTGCCATTGAATCGTGTCTTAGGGATCACGATTACATAACATCTTGATTTAGAGTTTTGTTTCTGGGGATCCCAAAAACGTTCTTTAGCATGATTAATTAATATTTATCTCTTGTGCACAATCTCATTTCCAGATTTTTTTTTCTGATTCATTTCTAGGGTGTTTAAATTTTCCAACTTTATAATTAATCAAGAATATTTCCATGTAACATAAATAAATTCCTAACAGACAGAAAAAAACCCAAAAAAACTGCTCATTAAGAAAGTGTGAAGTCCCTACTTTCATTTTGTAGTTGAGTGCACGCATATCAGATGGAAAATCCCGCTTTTTAGTGAAATTCCACCCCCACCCCCGATCATCACTCACTCACTCACTCACACTCACTCACTCACTCACTCACTCACACTCACTCACTCACTCACTCACACTCACTCACTCACTCACTCACTGTCAATGTCGTTATTTTTTCCCCCCCTTAATTAACATTGAGCACATTATAATAATTGCATCAGAGGGCCAAACATCTTTTGATATGTTTGTATTATGTTGTGTTCTTATACACTGTTCTTACACTGTGTGTTTACAAAAGTCATATGAATGAAATCTTTTGTCTTAAAAAAACACGAATAAAAAGTGCACATTTTCCTTCATCTGAATTGGACACATTTCTTTCAGTTTTTCGTTCTCCCATTAACGTTACTCTACATTAAGATTACAAGATGCCTCATCACTGCTAATTTACGGCGGGCCAAGGGTTCCGAGTGAACAAAATTGCAGGGAAATGTGATGACAACATGTGCATCGCATGTGCAAAACATGCCCTGTACAGTCTTGCGTTGGTAAAGTGATTCATTCAAGTAAAACGAACGCACGATTCTGCATCGTTTTCATCCGTACAGCTGGCATGTTATTCTAATTGTTTACACAAATTCTAAACATAATGATACGCTTCCCACGAAGATCCTCAGAATTCCTATCTGTTAATACTCCGACCATAACACTCGGTCTGACACATCATATCACGCAAGTAGGGGGTGAACTTTCAACAATGTAACACTCCCTCTTTAACTCACACCTTCAAATTCTTCTCCTTTTTCATGTTTTTGCTTTTCTTTTTGAAAATGTCATATTTAACTTCTAACAGATCTTTCTTAGATTAATTACTATAATAATCATGGTATTTTTGAAAATGGAGTTCAAATTGGGGGAAATCTTCGTCAAAACTTTGAAATGTTCAAATAGTGATGAATTGTGAAATGGAAAACATATCTATAGTTTTACCCCATTTGTTGTTTTGAAAGCTGGGTATTTATCTTGAAATAGCAAAAAAGATAACATTCCCTTTTACAAACAGAAAAAGAGTGGGGTGGGGCTTGATAAATCCCTTTCTATTTTTAATTTCCATATATTTGGTATACAGACCATAAGAACAGTGTGCTAGAAACAGAACTTTTATATGATAATTTGTGTTCAAAAGGAAATCAAAAGGAAAGAGACATCTTTCGATAGTAGGAGAATTTGTTTGGTAGTGGAGACAGTTTTGACCCGGAGATGGGAACATTGCAGAAAGGGGAGATAAACAATGGGGAAGGTTGTCTGGTATGCCAAACTTTTAATTTAAAACTTACATTTAATACTTTTGAACTTAATCATTAAATCTAAGCATAATCATTTTTTTCACTTGCTTATCTCCTGAATGCATGTTACGTTGACAACATCATGTTTATTTTTTCCCCTTTTAGACAGTGCATGTTCATCTTTATTTGCCATCAGGTAGTATACACAGCGAGGCTAGTGTTGGGAAGGTTCCTTCAAAGCTTCATCTGTCTGTCAGACTGAACTGTTGTTTACACTTCCTGTCACCTTTGTACATCACAGAACTGTTCTTGATGACTATATAAACTTTTTATGGCAGCTTCCAAGCTTTTACAAACATCACTGCGAAACATTTTCTCCCACATGTTGTCTTTCCCTTGCTTCTGTTACACAACAGACAGGTCCCTAAAATCTGTTTTCTGTCTGTCTTCGTTATAACTGCAATACTTGAGATACTCCTTTCATACAAAACTTTCTTTCAGTTTTAAAAGCCAAGAAAAGCAATGACAGAAACAAACCCAGCCTTCGAAAAAAAAAAATCCAGATGTGTATTTTCAATACTTGACTTTGTTGAAACGTCTGTGTTCTGTCTATGTCGGGTAGCCTTGCCAGTGTGTAGTTGTGTAAGTTTGAAAGGTTCGTTCTGTTTATAAACACCGACAGCAATACTAGACTCTGGTGAGGTGAATGAAACAAATGTTTCTTGCACCAGAAAAGTTCATTGGTTATCAATCAAAACTCGGTTTGAGTGCGTTCATAAATATCTGCTGAATCCGATGGCCTTCAGTAATTTAAAACTTTTATCCATTGTGTAACTAGTTGTACATTTCCCCCCCCCCCTCCCCCCCCCGATTCAACAGATAGGCATTAGATAAGTTAATGACCATTGAATAAGTCTGTAAGCTCAATAACATCATATATAGAAGAACTGCATCATTGAACTTTCACAACCTAAAAGACTTTAAGGAATAAAACCATTTTGTTTGCAAGAATGGAAGGAACATCCTGTGCTTTTATTACACAATTTACCTGAAATTGTGAAGAGAAAATATAAAATTTATCATAAACTGTATAACATGAAACAAATGCCCATCATTGGTAAAATCTACATTCACCAAGTATTGATTTCACTATTAACATATAACTACTATATATATATATATATTGTATACTGTTTACTAATATGCATGCTCCTGATGTATACTTTCTCTTCATTGAGAGCGTAAAAGGCAATAGTGAAACCGTTGTGATCAAGAACATTTTGAGCGAAAGAAAAAAACCAATTCACGATGAATAATGTGAGGCAGCGATATTCAAACTTCAGGTTAATAACTCAAAGTCGATTAGAAATAAGCAAGCTGAATCCCTGACATCAACTGTCGAATAATAATTAAAATTCATAAGCGAATTAAAATATAGATATTCAGAAACAAACTTTACCCAAGAAATCGGAAATCGTCAGGTTCATTAGAAATCAGCAATTTGGATCCCTGACATCATATGTCAAATAACTATAATTCACAAGCGAAATAAAAAAAACAGATATACTGGCACGGACTTCACCCTGGAATTCGGAAAACATGGGAGTCTTGCTTACCTCGTATTGGTCTTGTAGGGAAAACTCTGGGGGGTAGACAATGAAGTGACGGAGGGTGAATCCGTAGCCTTGGTCAGTCCTCGGGATAAACACTGCCCGTGGGCCGTTCCAGGGGGGTAGTAAGGGACTCAGTGGCTGGTCATCTTCACTCGGCTGAAACAACAAAAAAATAACCAAATTTAATATAGACAGCGATAAAGGAATGATAACCTGTCATTCTAGTATATTCTGAAAAAAGATTGACATGCCATGTTATGAAACACTATAGAGTACTATCAGATGGACTTCGAGCGACCCCAATACGAGGAAGTAGAAAACCCCAGGTACATTGATCCCACACAGCTGGGAGTCTAGATCATTAAATCTGTGTATTACGACATCATAGCAAATGTTTCCTTACTTATAGATTAAGTCATCAGTCAGCTATTTCAATGATCATAGGGTGAGGTGAACTATTGACCCCAGGGTGACTGACAGAAGACCAACTTAAGGGTCAAATCGACTTGTAGTGACGTAGTACATCCAATATCTAACAGTTAAAGCCTCCATTGGTCAGTGAAAACCCCCACAGTATTCGTTAGTGATGTAACACCACCACTGCACAGGGTTAGTGAACCCTGTCTGTGTGGTGATACAGCAGGATTATCCCTGGTTAAAATTATGTTAGGTCATTACTTGGACATCCATAATAAACATGAGGCAAAGACTTGACCGTCCGAGTGGACAACACTTCATGGCCGGAACACCAGTAATCACAGGTAATCATAGATGTACATGTGACTGTATACACCTGTACCACCTCATCACAGGTAAGGTAAAACATGTTGAGGAACACATCCTGTCCTTACTTAGTAAACTCTAAATATAGAAACACATAAACAGATCTGGCAATAGAAATTACGCTAAAAAAAAAAAAAAATGAAAATTTTACAATGCTCAATCTTCATTCAGACATATTTTCCCAATTTGTTTTGATTAAGATTACATGTTGACAAAGTATAAAATATCAGGAACTGCCTTGGATTTGCATTCATGAAAAAGAAATATGTCAACCAAGCTCAAAATAAAATTGTACTACCAGGATTTTTTTCTGATTTGCTTGCATCACATATTTAAGGATCCCTGTCCCACTGCACTGCTGTTTTACTTTTATACACTAACCTTCCCTTAAGTCCCCTTTGGATATGCTTCCATTAACAATGTGAGGTCCAGGGTTCGAGTCTTGGTCGAGCCCTGATGAATTTTTACACTCGGAACACTTGATGTTGTTTTATTTAGTTCATCTTTTATCTTTTTCATGAAAATCCCACAAGGTAATTCGGGTTTCTTCCCAGAAATGATATATCAAGGCTATAGTCATGCCGGTAAAAACCAGCTACCAATACTTAGTTCTAGGTACGAGGATCCTTAAACAAATTATAGGTTAAGATCCCGAACAGAAGCTCGGTAGGCACGCTATTCCCGTTTCCTTTTATGATATCCACCAATCCACACTGACAAAATCAACTCCAACTTGTTAACAGGAATCCACACATTAAAGATGCTCTTTTGTAAATGAAAATCTCCCCAGATTCGCAGCAGAAATGACACAAGCCTCTAAACATATGAACACTGAACAGTACGGCCGAGGTTTATAAGGAAACACCTGAGGTCATCACGTTGAGATCAGCCGTAATGTGTAGTATATAAGGTTATACAAACATCTGGCCACTTACATAGTCGCCGCGGTCATCAAACCAAATCTATAATTACAAATGTACCTCTAGGCCTCCAGCTTCAGTTCTGATACAATCCACCATATGATCGTGAATTAAATCAACAATCACACTCATCTTGCTTCACCTTATACGGTATCTATGCATGTTTACCTTCTATATACCTCTCACTTAAGGTCAGAGGTCGGTGTGTAGAAACCATTGCGTGTTTATCAACTGTACATTTTTAAGAATATGTAAATATAACACGTTTATTCCTGGAATGTTTAAGTATCAGCACTATCAGATTCTGTCAAAGAAGACATAAATCTTGTGATTTTTTCGGAGGATTGTAATAAAATGTAAGTAGCGAGAGTGCAAGTGCCTGTTTTTTGTCTTTTACGCTACTAATGTAATATCCTCCGGGATTAAGTACATGCACGAGATTACAGTGTGTAACCCAAAGTGAAGACGACATCAAACGGATCGTATTCCCTGTTTACACAGCCTCGTTGGAAACATCAGTTAACAGTGAAATGTACACATCGTAATGATATTGTATATATAGTAGGTTGAAAATTAAGCAACATATTTTTTACTTCCTATCATTTCTAGTTTACATGACTTCATACTTCATATACCTGGACGATACATTTTCTGTGATACAAAAGCTAAGTATACCAATATCAACCTGATATGTTTTGTCTGAAATTCAACACTTGAAATGAAAAAAAAAGAGTTGTATTTAGGAGTCAGCATTTACGACACAACACAACTACATATGTCATGTTTTTATGAGAAATATGATCACTGAAATATTACCTTGAAACCAACATTCCTTCAAAGCATTGCAAAGTAAATTATTTAAACAATAGGCAGAATATACCTACATGTACTCAGAAGAGGATGACTCTGCAATCTGTTGGCTGAGCATGTTTGTGATCACAGACACTTAAGTAGTACGAAGTATTCACTCAGCAGCTTATGAAATAAACACATTCCATGCCAACACACCATATCTACCAAATCAGGAGGAAAAAAAACGCAACACTGATCCTGCATGATAAAATCACCATATAGCTTTTCACAGATCCAGACCAAACATTTGAAGGATTGAGTTTTCAAATATTTTGAAAAAGCACAATCTATCGTCGAAAAATAAACTTAAAACAGTGATCTAAATGTGATGAAGCCCATTGTAAAACTCATCTGCAAACCAGACCAAACATGCAATAGATACGGATTAGTCTATTCCTGCGAACACCGCTCAATGGAATCACATAAAGCTGTCAGGTCGGTGGTAATCACACATGACATGGCGGCCCTGATGAAGAGATTCACACATACCAATTATCTGAGTCTCCACACAGGAATCACAACACAAAATACCACCGTCACACATTAATCTGCTACAGTTATGTGTTGGTATACAGCCATGATTATCCCATTCCACTGATTAACACTGTATAAGAGATTGCCTTTAAGCTCAGGTCACCTTTTTTGGGGGACCATCTTTTCTCACATCATTTCCTTATTCTCGCTATGTTCTAATGAAAATCCTTAATTCAGAATCATAAGAGTTGTTCTTTTTCTCCTGACCATGTATTTCTCATAATTCTCAGGCATTATATTTCTGTGTCCTGATTTTTTTCTCTGTGACATTACCTAATTGCCACGAAGTTCTATCTTTTGCCATCTCTTTCTCTCCGGCATGTTTTTCTGGTTTTTTTCTTTTTGAAGTTATATTAATTTCTATCTCCAAGTCTAGATCAAATTCAGAATCTTAGAGTAGGCCTTTTTCCCTTTCTCTAGCATGTATCTATCATAATTCTCTGGCATTAACCCCATCCCAGCCCCAGCCCTTTGTTTTTTCCTCTCTGACATTACCTCATTCCTGCTAAGTTCTACCTCCAAGTCTAGATGTAATTCCGAATCTAAGAGTGGCCCTTTTTCTCTTGAGCATGAATCTCTCATAGTTCACCGGCATTATTTTTACCTTGTTTTGTTTTTTAGTTGCTTTCTGATGACATTACATGTACCTTGTTCCTGCTAATTTCTTTCTCCAATTCTAGATCTGATTTCTGAATCTTAAGAGTTGCCCCTTTTTTCCTCTCATAATTCTGTGGCATTATTTTATATTCCCCTGTCATGGTTTTTTTCTGACGCCATCTTTTTTCTCCTCAGACTGTCTTTCTTCTCTCCAACACTGTCTTAACGATAGCATCATGTAGATATATGCTATGTATATGATATTTAAAATTTTACACTGTCTTTAAAGGTTTCTTAAGGGTTCCAGCTGTCTCTGGAAGTAACTTAGAATCAAAATCAGATGATAATCGTACATACTGTGATAAAATTCTCCAGGCCTATCTGACTCTTGTACACGTTGAGATTACAAATGAGTCATGCTCACCATAGATAAGTTATTTTAATCAGTATTCAAAATAAGGAAAAGTAAAGATCCTGAAAAATATGTATATATATATTTTAATTATTTAGAAATATTTTGAAGTTTAAATATACGGAATAAAAATAATCAAATAAAATTTGACAAGAAATTATTGCACAAAATGAGC
The DNA here is from genome assembly GCF_002113885.1 of Mizuhopecten yessoensis. NCBI lineage: Eukaryota > Metazoa > Mollusca > Bivalvia > Pectinida > Pectinidae > Mizuhopecten > Mizuhopecten yessoensis. The sequence continues at coordinate 736,921 of NW_018408622.1, read as the reverse complement.
GTGTTGCATAATTCTTACAGTAAGTAAAGTGTCAAGTAGGAGGCTGAAAATTTAACTCATTCACCCCTACATATCTAAACTGGACTTTCCCAGTCTTTGATTTGGTAAGGTTCAATTGTGACATTAGGGGTTTTAGGTGATTAATGCCATAAATGTCTGTGGGATCATGAGAAGAAATTACAGCATATTTCCTGCTTATAATCATAACCAGCTTAATTGCATACACAGATATGCATATAAGTGTTAAGAATGCAATTTGGCCTGGCCCCCACACCTTCTTTATTTATATATACCTAACGGTATGTGTCATCACGGAGAGTTGGCATGGAAACGCTAAATGTCATTACTTTGTACTATTACTGGTACAATGAATGTGTACTGGGTAGTACATGTATGCTATTCTATTACTCATTGTTAGGTGCAATAGAAAAGGTCGTCAAGATGCCGACTGGGTGATACAAGTATGATAGGCTATTACTCATGTTTAGGTACAGTAGAAAAGGTCATACAGATGTGTACTAGGTAGTACAAGTATAATATTCTATTACTCATGTTTAGGTACAACAGAAAAGGTCATACAGATGTGCACTGGGTAGTACAAGTATGATATTCTATTGTTCATGTTTAGGTACAGTAGAAAAGGTCATACAGATGTGTACTAGGTAGTACAAGTATGATATTCTATTGTTCATGTTTAGGTACAACAGAAAAGGTCATACAGATGTGTACTAGGTAGTACAAGTATAATATTCTATTACTCATGTTTAGGTACAGTAGAAAAAGGTCATACAGATGTGTACTAGGTAGTACAAGTATGATATTCTATTGCTCATGTTTAGGTAGAGCAGAAAAAGTCTTAGAGAACACTGTATTTAAAAATACTCATATGTACAGATTAGGTAAAATGGAAAAAAGGCTATGTATATGTGTTAACAAATATGATATTCAATTTTTCATTGTATGCAGCTACAAAGGTCTAAAATTACATACATTCTGCCAATTACAAGTATATACTGGATTTTATTTAATTGTCATATTGTACTTCTCCGATTAAACTTCAAACTGTTACATTTTATGTTTTATATAAATGTATGTACAAGCACAGATTAACTGCTATTACATGATCAAAATAAAGTAGAACAGATCTATAGTGCAAATGGCTGTACCAAACTATAAACTATCCTTTATATGAGAAATTTATGAATATGACAGTATGAAATTGTCATCTCCGTATTTGATTAATTGGATCCAGATGGTACCAATGTTGTAGTGACAAATGCATGGTTAATAATAAATGCACAGTACCTGAATACCTCGCCCTAGAACTACAGCCTACAATACACACATATACTGTATCATAAATTCACCTTTCCATGTACCTATAGGTATAATGTTAAGTATCAACTACAATCAATTATTCTGTTACACACGGACCGTAAATGTATATCAAACCTTCCTTAGCACTGACTATCTTACGCCTATAGAGCTGAGTGTGGTTGGCAGCAGGTAACGGTACAGGTATCATGTTATTTGTAGTATCTGTCAAACATGGGCTTTCTAATCCCAGGAATGTGTAATTGCTCAATGACTCTTTCAGATCAAGTTGTTCTTAAGTGTACGTGGGCTGAAGTATTCTATACATGTTAGGATGAACAGAGTCGAAAGCAACATAATGTCACACTCATCGAAACATGCACTCCCAAATGCCTGCCACCAATAACTACAATGCATGCTTCCCTCCCCAAACGCTTGCCACCAATAACCACAATGCATGCTCCCCTCCCCAAACGCTTGCCACAAATAACAACAATGCATGCTCCCCTCCCCAAACACTTGCCACAAATAACCACAATGCATGCCCCCCTCCCCAAACGCTTGCCACCAATAACACAATGCATGATCCTCTCCCCAAACGCTTGCCACCAATAACTGCAATGCATGCTCCCCTCCCCAAACGCTCGCCACAAATAACCACAATGCATACTCCCCTCCCCAAACACTTGCCACAAATAACCACAATGCATGCTTCCCTCCCCACACGCTTGCCACAAATAACCACAATGCATCCTCCCCTCCCCAAACACTTGCCACAAATAACCACAATGCATGCTCCCATACCCAAACGCTTGCCACAAATAACCACAATGCTTGCTCCCCTCCCCAAACGCATGCCACCAATAACACAATGCATGATCCTCTCCCCAAACGCTTGCCACCAATAACTGCAATGCATGCTCCCCTACCCAAATGCTTGCCACAAATAACCACAATGCATGCTTCCCTCCCCAAACACTTGCCACAAATAACCACAATGCATGCTCCCCTCCCCAAACGCTTGCCACCAATAACACAATGCATGATCCCCTCCCCAAACGCTTGCCACCAATAACTGCAATGCATACTCCCCTCCCATCATTGTCAACAACATATTTGATAAGAATGTTATACAGTGCCAATTGTTATATGGCAACAACAAGTTACAGGACAGTCTCGCAAGGTTTTGTAAAATAATTTTGAGACAATAATTTTTCTCAGCTGCATTCTTTTGCTAGCTTATATTATCTCCCCCTTGTTTGAATCTTAGCATGAAACATCAAAGAGATCATAATTGTACGTCTTAATTTTTCCTAATATATTCAATAAACTAAACACAATTTACAAACATGACTGCAGGTGATATTACCCAGGTATTAACTCATTCACCCCTACATATTTAAACTGGACTTGCCCTGTCTATGATTTGGTAAGGTTCAAATGTGATTTTAGGGGTGAATGGGTTAAAGAAAGAAGGAGACAAATTTGATGAGTAAGGGCAAAGGATCTGGTAATTATTTGTATCATACAAGTACCATACTATTTATAATAATTAAACCTCATTTCTCATAGACTTTGAGAGTGCAGTGATGTCACTGGTAGGGTTTTTAGGATCGGGAAGGAGGCAAGTGTGAATGTAATAGCCAACATCTAGGTCTGGAATTCCCTATGGTGAAGAGTCTTCAAGCAGGCGATCTTAACAAGTCAAGACTGTCTGACAAAGGTCTTTAATTAAATACAGACTCTGAGTGAGTGTGTATCTCATAACTTCTAGACAACAAAATTAAACCTATCAAGTTTATATGGATAGAACCCATAACACTTACATTAGCCCGAAAACGAGTTGTAATGACATAATATATTCGTCCACTTGTAGACCTGGGGTAATAGGATATAGACATGAAACGGTTCAGAACAAAGGCCCCCATATCACAGCCTGGTAGCTCGGGCCTATCAGGTGACCTGTAGCTACCCACTTCTGAGGTTATCAACCTGGAGAAGGAAACCATCAAGTGCTGTAGCCACTATAAAGGATTTGCAAATAATCGCTACTTAATTGTTTCTAACAAAACATTGATGCAAAAAATCTTCAAATGCGATAAGTTTTCTTTATTCAATTAAACATATCCTGTTGAATTTCCAACACACTGAGTTTATAATATAATACATCCCCCCACACTGTCTCCTTCTGGCAAAACTGACATTACCAAGAACACTTCAAATGTCAATTTCGGACAAGTATTATCGCACAATATATCAACAGTCTAATGGCACAAGTGTATATTGTATTACAGGATCTCTGACGATTACAGTCTTAATCGGCCACATCATAGCTCACTACATTTCAAACATTGTTGTTTGTGTAAAATGTTCAGCATCAAAATTGTTATGTGACAACATATGTTTTATCATTATTACATTATCATAAGCTCCCTTTTCCATTTGTGGCATTTTTCATTTTTTTGTAACTCATTCATCCCTGAAATTTCATAATGAACTATTCCAACTTTTGATTCGGAAGAGTTCAAATGTGTCTTCAGGGGTGATTGAGATAATTACATATGCCCTTTTTAGACCAGTCATGACATCTTTCTATACAAATATGACAGAAACTTTGAAGACATTTTTAAAAATGATATTCAGTGATGTAATACTGTCTGAGTTCTAAGACTGAGAGCCGAGACAGACCAATCAGTCTGTTTGTAGTTTTATCAGTAAACTCTGATACGGCTGATTACACTAAGTTATATACTACGTACACAACTGACGTACACAATACCTACACATCAGTTACTCTTTGCCTGACAGTAGAACATATATTGCGACCAAACTACTGCAGCTGGGCATAAATTACGGCCCCCAACTGCATCAGGTGGGCATACATCAATATGTTAGCTGTCCCAAGAGGGCATCAATTAGGACTACTTATTGTCACAGTAGGTTCCTTCGAAATTCGAACATTTGTAACCCACATAATATACATAGTTATTAAATGAGAAGGGCATATTTAATATTGGGCGGATATAGATTTTACCATCAAAGGACGAAAATTTGACTGGGCGAATATTTCCCAGTATACTGTATTGGGACTAAACTGCCATACTAGGGCAGATATTAAGACCTTGGTATAAATGCCACGGTTGAAGGCAACCATTAAGAGATGATCTACCAGAGTAGGGTATTGATTGGAACCAAATTTGTATACAGCACGGTAAACAATCAGACACCATCTTCCTAACACAAAGTTCCATACATGTATTAGCAAAATATATACAATTCTCAAAGGTTTTGAAAATAAATATCTCTAAAAACATCCGTTATTGATATCAGCACCAAAGTGTAGATCAGTCAAGACCTCAAATGTTGGTTCTCAGGGACCCTAAAATTGCCAGTATCAGAACAATGTACACAATAGTTATAAGATTATTTAAGAATGAATTATACAAAAGGAGCACTGCTATATTGTTTAACTATAAAGCTAACAGGTGAATACATGTACTTACACATTACGGTGAGCCACACATGGTACATCCATTTTGGTGCCAAGCTTACATAAGTCAGGTGATATATACACTAACTGAGGTATCAGACAAACATTGCTGTGAAGGAAACACTAACGTCAGAGAAATTACGTAAATACAGTAGTTATTCCAAAGTCCATACACATAACGCGGCACACTAGGAAGCTGACTCCGACACTCACACACACACAAATTAACACTATCCTCAATCACATGGAGTCTGTTTGCATTCCGTGACATGGGAGTTTAGCCGACAGTAGATCAGTGGCCAGTAGTGGTCATTCCACCTACCCTTTAAAGGACATTTAAATTGCTGTTTAAAAATAGCACATAAATACCAAAGCTGGCAAAAAAACGATTCCAATTTAGAGTATACACACTAGGTGTATGTGGAATGCCATGTGGACGCGCGAGTAAGAGTCCTGCGGATCAATGGAGGACGCGGACAGGACACCAAATGTTTATAAATAACACATAAATACCACAAGGAAACATTTGTACGAGAGCTCAAGTCCTCATATCAGCTCCGTCACACAACCACAAAGCCCCACGTATCCCTCATTCAACAAAACTCTGATAACAATCTCCCGGCGGCCATGGGTCCTCCTTACGGCCAGGTAGTCACTTAAACGCTACCGTTGTATCTGTAATCGACAGGTACAACAGGTACGCCACAAACACTCTCCTTTATCCCCAAACTCGGAGGTAAAACCCTCCGCAAACACCGTTACCTCATCCCCCATTGATTATTACACCTGTAACACCACCCCACTGTCCACCTGTAGACCGTGAAATTACAAACAAGGGATGGTTAAACTGTTAAACCACAAACAACTGTGGTGTATTGTACTCAATCCCACGTACAAGTATGTCACATAAAGTGCCAAAACACAATAATCTTCTTGACCCTTTGACTCTCCAAACTTGGAACAGTAAGTGAAGTCCGGAGGTGTTTTTTAAGGTTGTAACCCTTTGGCAGGAACCCCTAGGAAATATAATTTACTAGGTATCTGCAAACAAACCTAATGCATCTGTTGTTATAACGCTACATCCAGAGAAATTAGGGTAAGAGCAAGTTCACGAGTTTTCTTTTTTTCTTTTTGAAATATTGTGACTATTGAGCACAAATCTAGACTTTCAAAATGGATTTTCAACAAATGTGCCACCCTGGTAAAATACTAGCCACTTCCTACCTACTCAGCTAGAGAGAATTTCTCTTTAGCTCATTCGGTAGAGTGTAAGACTAGTAAGCTAGAGGTCCAGGTTCGACTTGTCACCCTGGTAAAATATTAGCCACTTCCTACCTACTCGGCTAGGGAGAATTTCTCTGTAGCTCATTCGGTAGAGTCTAAGACTATTAAGCTAGAGGTACAGGTTTCGACTCTTATCAGAGGCATTGAAAAAATACCAACTGCGACCAGTCTATGTCTTGTATACAATGGTTTATGTTTAAACCAACTTTTATTACATAAAATTGTCAAATATGAAGAACAACTTATTACAATTTAAGATCATTGATGCATTCTCTCGATAAAGTGTAATACAATATATGAATCAGCACAGCACAGGTATTGATGCTGAATATTTCCACAATTTTTAAAAATTAACCTACCTCCATATAAGGTACCACCTGTACAGTACGAAACCTATGGGACTCCATGTTAGTCCAGTGACATCCAGTTTCAATTGACACCACACTGTATATGCCTTAAGGGTCTATCCCAATGTCCGGCACTCTGGCCGATATCCCCCTCACTAATCCTCCACTCTAACCACAAGTGGCCACGCTGGTCAACAAACGTCTACACTGACACCCATCCTAGTGGCACACAACGTATATGAAATGTACAAATCTGTGTCAATGTGACTCTTGCTTTGTTAGATGTCCTTAACGATGACTTTCAGTCAAGGTCACTGGTGAAAAATGTCACCCGATATAGTAATTATAACTTCCACAAAAGTATTTCAATACAAATAGCTGTCCCCTTCCCCGATGACCTTAACACACTTAACTGAATAGAGAAGATATATATCTCCATTATGTGTCAAATAATTCCAAACTCAACATCAAATTGTCAAAATGTTATTGCGCATAAAGCAACACAAACCTAAAATTTACGATGACTCATCTAACTAGTTTTGCTACAATTTAATGTAAACATAATCCTGATATAGTTTATACGGATGTGCACCAGTTAATTATGCTACGTATATTTGACACATATAACTTTGTAACACTGTATTCTATAAACACATTTCATAAATGAATACACATTATTTCCAGGAAGATTTTATTCAAAATTTCAAGTCATCTGTGTTTTGCGTATATAGTAATTATAAGAAGAATTATTGGCTTTAGAAATATTTATCATGTAAAGCTCAAGAAAATTTAATTGTTTAAAGTTTTTACGTCTGTGTATACTTAGGATTACACAGAACCCCAACTACACTGACATTATTGTAACATTAATCAGGCTAGTCTGGTGCAAATACATAAATCTTCCTACAAAAAGGCAAATTTTGACAGTTAATTTAAAAGTTAACAAGAAGAAATTTAAATAATTATATATTTGCTTGTCAATGTCTTGTCATGTATATATACACCTAACAGTGATGTGTCATGCTCCATATTTAAATATTCCATTTTTTTGACAAGGTGAACTTGGAAGAATTTCATTTCACAATGAAATCTATGTAAAATCAAACACAGCTTAGAACCGAAACTTCGGTGCATAATAATACAGGTTTAATTTGCATTGAAACACCTAGCCTGAAGATAGATTTGCAGTATGCAGGTTTCCATATTAAACAGGTCATTTTAGAAAGATATTACAATATCTAAAATTTCAAACATTTTTCACAATCACTCGTCAATTTCCTATTTGAATCAAAATCAATATATAATCAAATTATCTTTGATAATTAATCAATGCATAATCATGATCAATCAAACCAAAGAAAATTAGGTGTAATTAACCCATTCACCCCTACAGTCACATTTGAACCTTACCAAATCAAAGACCAGATAAGTCCAGTTAAACAATGTAGGGCTGAATGGGTTAACAATTTAAAGTTAAATGAATGAATTTCATGTAAGTTGGTCAAGTTGTTATACATACCTGTTGGTCCGATCGCCAATTATTCTGACCCGATACCTTATAGCCTCCGATCTGCTATAATCTGTCTAGGTCAGAGATATGTGTTGGCACCGAGCTAGCCTTCAACACCAGAAATGATCACCCTTTCCCTCCAGTCAATACCAGACTGTGTCACTGCCCAAACAGTTAAGTAGGATTTGGCACAAACTCAACACATCAGCCCCACATGACCCAGTCCTATGGCTAGATCCCCCAATCCACAGGTCTTATACATTCCGTGTTTTTACGCAACATGATAGGGACAGTGCTGGCTGTGAGGAAATGGAAAGCGTCATCAACTGATGCTTCTCAAAGCGAACAGGAAGAATTTGACGTAAAAGAGATCATTGATTTCTGGGTGTTACGCGACAGACAGCACTGAAGCTCTGCTAGTACTACGTAGTATCTAAAGATAGAATATCAACCCACGTCATAATCAAGGCAAGCCACCTGATCATAACCTTCGCTGATTGAAAACTACACTAAGTGACCAGAAAATGTGTGAATTAGTACATTAAGACGTTAAAATCTGTAAGATCGTCATCTCTAATAGGCAGGGCAGCATATTTTATATATGATGGTTATCACCTTATGTTAGAAACAGGCCACAAAATTGTAATGAAAACGTTTTTGTACTTACGATATAGCAAAACAGCCACAATTGCAATCTACGCAAGCTTGTAAATGAGGCGTCAAAACAGAGCAGGGTTATTCCAGGAGAGCAGCACTCTCGCTGCTACGCACACAGAGATTACATGTGACGATTACAGCAGATACACATGGCAATGTTTGACTGTGACGTGCTGTCTGTTACGCACTGCAGTGGGATGCTAACCTCTGGTAATAAGATGCACATCTCTCCAAAATGTCATCACTAACACATCAGAGATATATGTAGTAGGAATAGCATACTTTTAAAGTAATGTTGATCTTGATCATGTCAACGATAATATATACAGCAAAACCTGCTGATGTGAATACCTGTGTTCAGTGACCACCTGTGTTAAGAGACAACTTTCAATGTTTCTCATTGCAGTGATTTCATTGTGAACTGAACCTGCATTAAGAAAGCACCTTGACCTCTTTTTAGACTTCCCCAGTGTGGTCTCTTAATTACACAGGTTTAAATGTAATACTGACATTTTGCTTGGCTACTGTTTATCTCTTCACATTTGATATAAATGTTTGATATTATAACATACAGAATTTGTATTATCAGATATGATCAAATATAGATATCCAACATGTTACATACTACATGTATACATATTTCTGTACGTATCATTTTCGCTACATGTACATGTGGATACAACATTACAGAGCTGAGCTATCACCAGTAAACCACATGCTACACAGATATCAGACATATATAACTCACCACAGAAAAGAAAATCTCCCCCAGTGCATGTGGGCTAGACACTGTTAATCGGCTAACAATCTCCTTGGTTGATCGTAAAATGTTCCTGTTTTTAGACTTGAGCAAGTCTATCAAAACAGCACTCACCACAAATCCTTTTTATCCAGGGGAGATAAGAGTTTGGGCAGATAGTTATAAATACACAAACCGTAGCCTCCAGAAATCTAAATGTGGTCGGCAAGATGTTCACACGATATTTAAACATATTTTCCGAATTAAATGTTGAATCTTCTTGTTTGATTTTACGAATTTAAATCACAATCCCTTTATCTGTCAGTTCACACCCGTTAAAGGTTCTGTCTCTAGGGCTTCTCTAGTGTTGTCATACATCAACATTAAAGTTTTTTATTCGCTGATCAACATTTCCAAATGTTCTGCTGGGGTTAAAAATATAGGAGTTCCCCGTAGTCACAAACACGTATGTATAACACCTCTAAAACAACAACGCACAGGAAAGCTAAACATCTCTGTCAAAGTTGTGTACACCAGCTGGTGTCAGATCAGTTCATAAAATCCCCGGCGAAACCCATCAAAGTTGTCCAAGTGCACTTTCTCTATTAGGCGAAACACCCTTCAAATTTATCCTGCTTGATGGTGATGTCCCAGGGAGAGTGCCGAATTCCTGCACAGTGTTTATTATGGTATAGTAAGGTGAACACATGTTGAAGCCACAGTCGATGATGACTTAACCTTGATCTTTCAATTCCCCCAAAAAATGTATTTAAATATTATTTTGTTCAGGAATCACTGAGTTGTGTAAAACGTTGTCTACATACGTAGGTAGTTTGCTTACAGACCGTTATCTGTGACTGGGAACTGAGCAAGGAAGTGTGGGAGTCCAAATCGGCAATATCTGCCCAAAACAACCTCTGATAAATCCTGTTTGGAAGCAAGTTTCCACTAGGCTATCTCCACAAGGGATGACTCAGCCTATCCCCATTTACGTGAAACGTTTTTACAGCAACAGCCGAACATCGTTTTCATTGCTTTCCTAAGAGCCTGAACATTTTTAAAGCCACAGGAAATGTTGACTCAATTTTATTCAAAATAAGATTTCATTGGGTTTTACTGAAATTTTCATGCATGATCCTGCATTTTGTTAACTAAATGGAGATATCAGTGCTTGGTCAAAACTTAAATTTGCTATAAAATGGAGACAGAAGAGAACTGTAAGTGAATGATCTAGATATGTACCCCTCATTGGAACAGAAATATTAATCAACTATTGACGAAACCAGCATGCAGTAAATCAAGTCCGCTGTTACCTTGCAACTCTGAAATTCACAGTACTGACAAAATAAACTAAAAAGATGTATCAAAACCAGAACATGTGCACACTATCCTATGATCCCCAAGTTAGTCATTGGTTTTAGATTTCCTAAGAGGTAAGTGCACAATCTACTGGTGTGCAGGTTGGTAAATTATCATAACAGGTTAGAAATATCATCAGATTTTGCATATCAATGCATTTTTATAAGATAAAAGATGACAGGTCAATTTTGAAAATTTTCCATTTCCTATACCTATAAGCATATACTGTACATTTAGGTATCGTAATACAGTATGAAAGCAGTTGGTATAAGTAAAATTTTGCATGTTTTTCAAAAAAATTACTGAAATCAATGTATTTAACCAGATTACAACGACACAAAAACTGATGCAGAGCTTATAGAAATTTACTTTAATACATAAAATCACCGTAAATCTACTCAGAGACTTTGAACCCCATGAACATTTTTTTTAATTATGAAATAATAGAGGTTTTATTATAAGATAATGGAGTATATTTTAAGCCTACAGGCAGATCGGCAGGTCGTGACTTGGGTTTGAGGAACTGCCAAAACAGTAACGCTGTTTTATCTTGGGAGCCGCGCTGACATGCAGAGGAGATTGATCGAGATTATGTCACATGCATTGCAGTTAGGATGTGCATCCTCACACGCAATGAATCACCCACGGTGCCTGTGGTTGGGAAATCTTTAAATGCTTCGAAAATTAAATTTAGGTCGTATTTCCTCTAAATTTCCCACTTTTTATAATCGAAACTTCGTATTTTCGTGTGAACGGAAACTTTATTTGTTCTTTTCAAGAGTTTTTTTTTTTTTTTAACCAGGAAATTGACATTTTTGAGTTATGCATTTCAAAACAGACATACTGTGAGAAATGAATGGTACACATCATTTAATATGACGGCTTATATATTCTTCCTTCTCAGGAGTACTGAGTACACTTTCTGTTCTCTTACGCTAGCACAATGACAAAATGACACGTTTACAGAAAATGAACTGGAACCAATAAGGTTTTCGGAGACAAAACATGAAATGTGAAAGGACCTATAACAAACGAAAACAAAGACACCAGAAATCCACATGAATTTGTGAAGGTGAAACCATGTGCTCTAAAGTATGAAAAAAAATAGCATCCGTACAAGAAAAAGTTAGAAATGTAGTAAAAAAAGTAGGAAATAATACTAAAATAAAGAAACTAGTAGAAGTCAAGGCTAATACAAACTATCAAATCGAGGCCCTAATCAGTTACAACTAATCTTTCAAAGCTACCAGATCACAGCTTCAGAATCCGAAGCTTATATGTATCATCAAAACTTGGATATTTGTCAAATAATCAACCTAGAATTAGAAAACTGACCTGTATATACTCATTTATAAATATCAAGTAGGATAAACGCTAATTCAAAATGTGCTGTTTCACCTCTGTGCCTGTCGATACGATTCGTAAAACGAGGTCAAATCTCCGTGAATACATCAAACCCACATATACAACAGTACAAATACCTTGAAAGCTACATTCCTCCAAGTCATCCGTCAATGTTTCCTTTCATATAACCATTAAAAGATAGGCTATTTCAAGCCTGTGTGATGGTTATCAACATTTTATATCTGTCTTTTGATGTGGAAGCCCAGTCTTTTATATATGTGTATATCATTCTTAATAAGCAATGCCATTTTAATTTCAGTAAAAATGATTTCGTGGAAATATGCATTCGTGCATGGCATTATACACACACGTAATTGTTTGATATTGCTGATAGAATAGGAACAAATTTTCATTCAAAAATATATTGCAAAAATATGACTTGCATCAAAGAATTGAGAAATGTTTCATTCTTTCATAAACAAGATATATACAGTAACTGTGTTTATTTTCTTGGAATGCATTTTTTCTTTGTCAAACATCTTAACTAGCGTACATATTTTCAGTACCATATTAGTATTTCGTATTTATTTTGTATTGCATCCACGTATGCCTCTGACAATGACACGTATATTCGTCATTATTTGATTTATCTGAATGTACTTACTACTCCAGTGATTATAGTGACAGTCCAGATTGTCAGAGCTTACGTTTTTTTTAAGACAAAACATTAATTCTACATACAGTGTTGATGACAGCGATCCTGACAATTAACATAATGGAGTGCACCAAAACATCAGGAATAAGACAAACGATACAATTGTATCTTACTGAGGGAAAGAAATTATTTCACCACTTCAGGTTCTTTTGATGAGATGAGGCACTTCATATGAGAAGATTGTAACCTTTGAACTTTGTTTTTGCTTAATTTTATTTAATCTTATCAGCTATGATAAAACTGTATTTTGAACAGTTATTATCTCTTTTGGTTCCAGCCATATCCACGCTGTTAGCTGCAACTATTAATTTGATATTTAAAACACAAGGAAAGACCATATCCCATATGAATACCTTGATATACATGTATATCGATACATGGGTCAAATAGAGGCTGTAGCTATCTCCTGAACCAGTCACCATCTTCAAGGAATTGTTTACAAATTACTGATAAAATGGCGGCATCTGGTCTTTGGCCAATACTTGTGGGGATAATCGGGGAGGGATGGAGGGGGCAAAAAAACACTTGGAGCCTTGTTAGATAGGTGGATTACAGTGATAATCTATGGGCCGTGTATATAAATCACTGGAGTACAGACAACAGATACTCCCTATCTGTCTACCATCTTCCTCAAATAACTCAAACCATGCCTACCCATCTCTCTGGACTATCTTTACATAAGAATAACTCCCTTCACAAAGCTTCTTGTCAAGTTGATACACCGTGCCAACTTCTTTTTTTAGTAATCTCCATTCAAACACTAGCAGAAATTATAAATGCTGGAGAACATTGCTGAAGTCTTGGTAATTCCTGACAAACTTACAAAATTTTCTAGAGTCGTGAAAGGGGATACATCTGAAAGAAGTAATTAAGACTTTGCTAGATATCCAGGTTAATGAGTTTTTGCTGTACTTTTGGACTGGAATGTCACCGGTATTTATAGATCTGGACACTTAGCTTATTCACCCCTACAATGTACATTTTTTGAATGGCCTTGCCCAGTCTTTGATTTGGTAAGGTTCAAATATGACTATAGGGGTAAATGGGTTAATTTGCAGACTGGATAATGGAATGCCTTTTGTATTTTTAGTTCTTGATCCTTCTTTATTGGTTTCAGAAAGTTCTTCAGTCCTTAATTAATACAAGGAAACTTTTTTCCGAAAAATATTGAAAAGTTTCCTGAAAATTTCTTTTCTTTACAAATAATTGTTTAGCAGAAATCAGAACTACCATGGCAACTGACTTGATCTGCCACTGAGATGCATGTGGACAATGTAATTATAGGTTATCAGCTAATTGAAGGTTACCGTAAATAAAAATTAAACAGTCACCAAGCATTCCGCAGTTCAAAGAGAAGTTTTACGGCAGGTCAAACCTGTGACTACTAACGTAGCATTAATCTGTCCGTTTTCTCCCACAGTTACAGTAAATCTACAGGAGGTTGTGGTGGAGAGCCCTAGTGTTTAACCAATAGAGGTTATGCACTCAGGTAAAAGTAAATTACAATCTTTCTTCAGGTGTGTAAAAGGTAAACAATGTCTTACTACAGTTAAAACCCAGGGGAGCAAATATATTTAATTTCAAAACTTTACATATAAGACTTATCTTTAAAATCAAGCAAGCAGGATTTTTTTTGAGGTCAAAAGAAAACTTTTCTATTGGATTTTCATGGGGTATGTGACTCAGCAAAATCAATATAAAGACTGATTTATCATATAGATAAATACATCTGGAATTATGCAGAGGAATTATGACAATTTTGTCATTCCTATGGTAGAAAGCTAAGATTCTTTGATCCAGCTCATTGGCACAAGAATTCTATGCTGTGCAAACATTGTTCTAACCCAGAATGGCTGTTCCACATACATGACATACCTGTCAAACTGTCTGTTTCCTGATGATGTTATATACCTCCCCAACAACTGCCGAGGTGTTGGAACATCTATCACCGCCAGAGCCAGATCGACAGTGACACAACACACAACTCTAACTATTTTCCATGTGTTGTATTTGTGATAGAATTCCTTTGCAGTAAAGCTTACAAATCTAAACATTAACTGATTCAACCCTGAAATTTCATAATGAACTTCTCCAACCTTTGAATTGGAAGTGTTCAAACGTGTCTTCAGGGGTGAATGAGTTAATATAAACTACTTTTTTTATTCATAAATGTTGATATTGCTGAATATAATAAGCTGTTAATCTAATGTAAATATCATGGTAAGTTCTCATGGACTTTCTGATACATTTATATGAGATTACCCCCCGTAAGACTTGGTCCCGTGTTCATGGAAATTAAAGACTTGCTGAAGTCTTTAAATTAAATTAACTTTTAATTTATCAAGGGGAGGTAATCAGGAATGTTATAATTAGTCACTTTAATTAACAGGAGAAGACCATCTATTGTAAGACGATTCTCCCATTGTTAATAACTCTTGTTAACTCATTCACCCCTACATATCTAAACTGAACCTGCCCAGTCTTTGATTTGTTAAGGAGTGACTTAAGGGGTGAATGGGTTAACTCATTCACTCTTGAAAATAATTTGAACTCTTCCAATTCAAAGGTTGAAATAGTACATTATAAAGTTTCATGGGTGAATGTGTAAAAGCTACTGGCCTCTGTTCTACAGATTACATTGCACTTTCCTTAATAACAAAAGAAGTCAACTGACAACCTGCGTAAGATTTGGATCCACCACCTTCACAATTCAAGTATATAGAAATCCAGTAATATGTTGTACCATCTATAACTTCGGAAGGCCCAGCAACCTGTGACAAGCCTGACGAGGAAGTGACAATAGAAAAGATGGAAGACTGTTGACGGGAGATCACACAGACTGGGACAGGTATGATTAGACAGTGACAGATCACCACGGAAAGGGGAGACAACCACATGTACAGGAAAGTAGGTCATTGGACCAATTACCAATCCGTTGTGTTGTGGGATGGGGATTGAGTGGGAATGGGTGGGGGGAGTCTAAGGTGATGTGATGTACACCTTAATTACTAAAGTAATCAGGTAACAATCAATATCTGGGCTGGTCCAACACGTACCTGGTTACATGAATGTGTTCACATTCAATACACGAACAGCATGCCATATAAGAATACACTCTACATAACACTCATCAATACACTGTTGATAAACCTTCGCTCATGATGATATGTTCATCTTGACTGGCTACCAGCCTCAAAATTTAAGTGAAGAATTTCCCAGTTGCATTTTACTACTAGCTTATCTCCCCCTAGTATAGAACTTAGGAATTCAACTGAATTTTTTTCTAAATAATTTTTCTAAATAATTCAATGTCCAGTCTATGCCTACAGTAAACCTAATTTTTTTCATGGACCTCAATTTTATTTACATGCATTACAAATTTGCAATCTGGATAAAAGATTATCTAAATTTTCGTATATATATAAATTATATCGCCCCTATAACTTAGTTGTCAACTTTCGAACATATCCTGATGTTCCGCAAAACAATGACAGAACAGTTATAATAATCCATGTATTGCCTAAACCTACAATTAGTGACCTGATCTCAGCATTACATCTCTCTCTAAATGCATACGAACACCGATATTTCAATTATTTAAACCTTATCACTTGTAATCTAAAACAAGCTGTATGCATAATTATCACTGATTTGCATGTACACAGAAATCAATACTGAATAGACTATATCAATTAGTCTACCATTCCAACAGATTTCAATTTACTGCATATGTTCTAAATATAGCACACCCTAACACCTGATCCTTGTACTAACTGCGAGTACAGTCAGCACCTGCTACGTATACATGGTCAATAATTTAAATAATCTTTACATAAACAACGTAATTTGCAATGTAAATTTTTAAACATTGTAATAAAATTTCAATCTAAAAATTTATACAAGGTCTGTCTATTTCAGTAACAACTTTCTACCTCATGCTGGTTGTATTTTTGCGAGATAAACTCATAACATGAAATTTTCCACCACATGCTGCTCTTGTATTTAAGCAAGATAATGTACGTGATTATCTAATACACAAACAGCCTACCTGTTAGAGGTGGACACACACGCCCCTGTACTGCCTGTCTCAAACTCTACCATTAACCCCGGCCTCCTGGAGATCCATAGCTGGTACTCACAAACGAGAAATGCATACCGCCCAACTTTACAGATCAATAATACTAAAACCACATGTATAAGACCGATTTTAAGCAGATTTCCGATCCTCAATTGTCTATGTTTCAACACAAGTTAATGAGGACTCCAGTCCTAGATCAAGATTCCACATACAGTGGCTCGTAGATAAATCTTGCAAGCTGTCACAGACTAAAACTTCAATCCTCCAATCCTAGAACACGGAGGTTTTCTGATGGGATTCCTCAGTATACATAAACCTGTGTAGGATCAACTACAGTCTGTTGTTTTGCACTGGTTTAAAGATGTCCTGTGCTTTTAAACGTCTTTTCCACAGCTAGATCTACGACTCCAGGCACAGATAATTCTTTGTGATAAATCTTTAGAAAAACATATTTCAGGGCGGGTTATAATGCATGTGACTATACCATATATACATGAAAAACATACGGCTGGCTAACTCATCAGGTGATAAGTCTGTTTTCGCCTCCAAATTTCAATTTATGCATGTCGTTACCACCACCGAATCCTGGCTCCAAAGGGAGATGATTCTTTGTGATAAATGTAATAACTGATTTCCAGCATCTTGTAAACTTCAGCAGCTGCAGTCATCGGTCTGGGGTCAGGGGTCACGTACATGCACACCCTGGTGTGTTAAGGGGATCCTTGTGTAGAGAGTGAGGGGGTCATAATCTCAACCAACTATCACTTTCTCACTTGATGTGTGTGCATCCTCCTCGTGTATGGGTGGGATTGAGAGGGGAGGAGGGAGGCAGGGAGGAACAAGGTGGGATTGAGAGAGAAGGATGAAAGCAGGGAGGAACAAGGCAAGAACAACAGAGTTAGTGTGGGGGTTGGATTCATTAAGAGAACGGAAATTAAAGGAAAGGATGGAGGAAGGAAAGAAAGTGGAAAAAAAAGTAGAAATAGCGAAGAGAAAAATAAAGATGGAAGGAAAAAAGGAAAAGGGGAAGGAATAGGGAAATAGAAGGAGAAAATCAAAAGAGATACTTTGGGACCCCGGGGGTATAGGAAATGCAGGAGAATGAAATATATGGGAGGAAGAGAGTTGGCATGACCAGATATCTAAACAGATTGACAGAAATTAATAAAGAAACGAATATCAGCATTATTTTTAATTAATCAAACTACTTACTTATACACGTTCAGATTTTAAACTTTAGACAATTTTTAGGGAAGTTGACCTCTTCCCTCTGATAATAGATACTATTAATATGGCTAAGTACCAATGAACTGTACTAGTCTGGGGACATCTGGCAGTATACTGGAAGGCACAAGAGGTCTCAGGGTATAGGGAAGTATTCCAGATATTTTGATAGGTCATAAAATTGAAGTGAAAATCTAAATACAAATGGAGCTAAGCCAGATCCATCCTTGATCAAGAATATCACTTGTCAGTGTATATGTCCAACAGAAGATAACCTATTTATAGTCCTGACTCTCCTTATATTTATATACATTGTATTTACATACCTGGACAAGAAATTGTAAGTATTTAACCCATTCACCTGTAAAGCCACATTTGAACCTTACCAAATCAAAGACTGGGCAAGTCCATATTATAAATGTAGGGGTAAATGAGTTAACACATGGTGGTAATATATACCTGACACTGACTGGATACATGGAATCTATAAATGTTATATTTATATCCACTTTTCCTCTTGACATTCTTTCTATGAAGTCACTTGACTTCAGATAATAATGGAACAGCTGGACATCTTAAAAACAGACTTATGATCCTATATTGGGAGGGTTGCCTGTGTGATGGGGGGTTGGGGGCTAAAACAACAGACAGGAGCCACTTCACAGCAATCAAATCTTTTTTTATCACCCTCACATATCTCTCATGAGCCAAAAGCAAAAAACATGCGAAACTAAATTATCTTCCTTGAATAATTTCCAATTATCTCCCCTGATTATTATTTTAAGAATCTGTCCAACTACCGACAAGTCACTAGAGATTTCCATTTGTAGTTTTTATCTTCACTGATTTTTCCTTGTTTTTAAATAATTGTAGATGGACTGGGCCATCAACGATATCTGTGACCAGGTAGTTGTTACGTAGAGCGACTGCTGGGTCTGTAGGTACAGGGTTCACATAACATTCTTTTCTAGATTATATTACCACAAATATTTTGTATTAGTTCTTGGAAACCTTTTCTGTGTGTTATCAGAAGTTTTGAAATAAGACAATGGTATTGTGTTGTCTTTAAAAACTAACATAATTTCTTCTGTTAAAGCAATAGTGTTGATAGTACTAGTACTATTTCTAATAATTTTTCAATCAAATGAAGAACATTCTGTTTCAATTTCCTGAGTTTAAATGCCTATTTACTTCATCAACTCCAAAAAGTTCTGGAGAAATTCCACAAGGAATGGAAAAATAAATTCTCAGAAAGAATGTATGAAAGCCAATATAGTCATGCTGAAAAATAGTTTCCAAACCACAGGAAACTTTAATTCATTCATCCCTGAAGACACATTTGAACTCTTCCAATTCAAAGGTTGGTATAGTCCATTATGAAATTTCAGGGGTGAATGAATTACTAGGTCATAGTGGTTTGTGCTTTACATCAAATGGTATTAAAGGTATGATAAAATATACCCTACCAACAAGTATTTTTTTCCATGCCTCATTTTTTGCTTCAACAGTTCACTCCTATGTACACTAACCACAATTAAATTAAGAAAATGTTACACTAGCCAGAGGTAGGCCACACTTAGTGATTACAGTGTTAAATATGGGGAATCTTGTTATCATTTACGGTACATTACCCATTACGACACAAGGACAGTATACCGGTAAATGATGCTTCCCCCTACATTCTGTACACACCTGTAAATATGTATGTATACATTTATACATACCTATGTCAAGAATTCAAAGTATTTAGCCCTAAAAAATAATTCACACAAACCTGTAGATTCTAACCCTAGTGATAATGACCTGTTTACTTTATAATTGTTAGGATTCTTCCAATAATTTTTTTTTTCTTTTTTTTTTCTTTTTGACTGTCTGATATATATTCTTTCCAAAACTGTGCAGATAGCTATCATTCTTATAATGAAAACGGTAATAGAATTTTACCTTCACTTAAACAACAATCCCTTAATAGATAATCCATTTATCTGTCCTGATGCTGTTAAATCGGCTACCAATGTGATTCTTGATTCCAGAACCATCACTTTTCGAAAACCACAACGCCAGGGACTTGTGAAACCAAACTTTCCAGTGTACCCCTATATATAATGTTTGGGTCAGTTGAGTGACTTCCTGAAGACTGAATACAACTCAGTACAATACATGACTGTAATTTTAATGGGGATTCCCTCCCCATCCCTTCATACCGGATGTCTATAAACACAGTACCGGATAGTCTCAGATTTCCCTTACCATTGTCGGACAGGATGTTCTATATCTGTCAGAAGTGTAAATATTGTAGGAGTTGACAGGAACATCAAAACTTATATATATAAATAGTCTACAGGGAGAGCCCAGGTCAGTACACAATGGAATAGGGTCGCAAACTAAATACTCCAAAGCAGAGGTATTCATTTATTCACCCCTCAATTTTCATAATGAACTATTCCAACCTTTGAATCAGAAGAGTTCAAATGCATATTCAGTGGTAAATGAGTTTATTATGATAGATAATTATCAGTTTTAGGATTTCAATATCATAACTTTAACTTTATTGTCAGTATCCTTAGACATTAACAGAGGTGTCATAAAATGAAATTGTTTCATGCGTGGGCACCTTAACAATATGAGAACAATCCCAATAATTCTCGTTCTGATGAATAATCCTCTTTTTCTCCCACATCCACTATAGGATTCCTGGCTCCCAACTCTGATAAACCTGCTTGGAGCAAAACTATGTCTAATTATGACATCAAGTAACAATGCTTTGCGGCGTCATCTTCCATTGTGACATCATAGTTTATGCCAACTGTTTCCTCGATCGGAAACAATAATAGTGTATTCCCAAGAAAAGCATATGGTTTTCTAGATAGACTGTATGAACATTCTGGGAGAAAAATGTCCCCAAACTTGTGATAGTTGACTATCAAGTTGATCTAACTCTTGTTAGTTAATTTTCGTACTGTAAAAGACATTCGGCAACCCTTCGGTCTTTATACAAATTGACAATTACCTAACTTGAGTTAGATAAACATGATAACCAACCACCACTCCTGCGGGAAGTACCTAACTCGAGTTAGATAAACATGATAACCAACCACCACTCCTGGGGGAAGTACCTAACTCGAGTTAGATAAACATGATTACCAACCACCACTCCTGGTGGAACCTCTGTGTATTGGAATATTTTGCTTCTGTTGCCATTGAAATATCAATACTTAAGCAATTAATGTTTTAGCAAATGTTGTTATGGTCCTATAACACACATTGCTATTGATGGCAAACTTAAAATAGGGCTTTATGTAAGTTTGTCAGCAATAGAAATGTGTGTTACAGAACCATAACAATATTTATCAACATATTCATCATTTATATTTACGTAGTTATGTTTTATTTAGTTATTTCGAACAGATTTTGAACAGCAAAGTAAGTCTTGACAACAATGAAATGGATGACGTCACAATAGAGATTGATGACGTTACAATAGCAAATGTTGTTATAGTCTCATAACAACATTTGCCTTCGCAATGCATTACAATGGAAGGATACAGAGCAAATTTGAATATATTGTACTACTACATGTAAGTACAAGGGTAGAGGAACACCTCTTCATTAACTGTTATCCTGCTTCAGCTTCATTCTCCTAAACCAAAACCTGAAGTATCTTCACACATGATATTTGTTCAGTAAATAAAAATAGTCATATACAAGAAATTTCAAACTGCTTCCTATCTGAATATGTCAGTGTTAGAAAGTGGATATGCTAGAAAACTGATAAAGCAAATAAGATTTAGGGTTTAAAATATAGCGGTTGTGGGCGACATAACAATCACCCTACCGCCTACCATTCTGTACAGCTGTATCATTACACTTGTTTAAATTTAAACGCAGATTAAAAACAACAAATTCTTCAAGATTTTTCGGGCAGTATATTCAATGCAAAATATATAAGAACTAAACTGTAGACTAACTAATACACCCCTTATACCATCTTATTTATTTTTGTTGTTGTAATTGTGTAATGCCTGGATTCACATCCCTTTAACTCATTCACCCCTGAAATTTCAAAATGAACCATTCCATCCTTTGATTTGGAAGAGTTCAAATGTGTCTTCAGGGATGAATGAGTGAAACTGTCTACATCAATTAAGTCATTGACATCTGTGTAGCACTTTTGGATGTATAGTCAGGACGTACCACGTTTCTTAAATAAAGGGGCATAACTCTATAAAACAGTTTTGAAAAAGAAATTACAGTGAAGTGAACAAAATTGTATTGAAATCTTTAAAAGATACTTGTTAACCTTTATAATTATGTATGGGGGAGATTTCTGTATGCTTAACATAAACAAAATGTATGTATATAACCCCTAGGGACCAAATAACCCTTTAAGAGTAATGTTCTTTCATATGAAATCACTAGCTCTCTTAAAATGTAGGAACAGTTAAGAAACTTCACTGGTTGGAAATATTAAATCTAAGGGTCTAAAACAGGGAGTCTCCATCTTAAACAGAGTTTGCAAGTACCAACATGTTAAATAAGTAATCTGAACAAGTTTTCTCCTATACCTTCACGAATGTTCAAAACCAGAGTTATGGAAGAATCTTTCATTGATAGTAAATTGTATTATACATATTGTTCAAGTGACCTTAGATGAACTTTCTTGAATGAATGCATGAACTTTCTTGAATGTATACACAAAGGACAAACAGTCTCCACATTCATTACAATATCCTGGTCACCATTCCTTGAAGATCAACTCTCATGTTTACAGAGCCAACAGGATATCAGGGGAGAAATAAATCACCTTCCTGCCAAAATCTTTGTCAACACATACACTTGTTGTCGGGACCTGCCATTTTGTTTGTTCTCGCCACGACCTAATCGAAGTGTAAACAAGCGTACCTTTTAATCATGTCTACAGACACATTAGGCCTATGGAGAAGATTTCCTCTTTTGTCCACGACAGGAAATAGTGGAGAGGGACAGACACCCTCATATGGGAGATTATTTTTAGATTTAGATAATTAAGCCATTAATAGTCATCCTAAGAAATCTTGACATGCAATATTAAGTGCAGTTCAGCAAAAATGAGCTCTGAATAAATCTTTTATTCTCTAGAATCACCTTAGTCTAAAATAAAGGTTTTTATTACATGTTTTATTACATTTATTTTTCAATACCAAAGTAACGGGTTTTTTCTAAAAAAAAAAAAAAAAAAAATTTTTTTTTTTTTTTTTTTTTTTTTAAATACAGCTGATTATCAATACTTTACATCATTTATCAGCTTTTCCATTCAATAATGAATAATATCACATTTGAACAATGAAGATAGAAATCACAGATAACTAATTTGATTTTAAGCTCTCCAGAGTCACCGCAATATTCCTTTGGGGTGTGAATCAGCGAGATAAGATATTTTACAGTCTGTTTTATCACACAAGCTCTCTCTACCCAAACACACACAGAAACCCTGACATCACCATGGGGAGATAACTCTTATCTGATCCTGGATGAGCTTATCTATGCCCTGAGGTAATATTAGCAGCAGATGTAGAAATCAGGGTGGAATAAAGATTTGAATCCCTCTTCCAACCTATCCTGATCTTCTCCTAGCTGTGATCACTGATAAATACAAGGTTTTAAGGAAGGTTATACGACCTTGACCACTCTGTCAGGTAGTATAACCACAACTATATATTTTGTATGCTACCCACTCATGGTCTAAATCTATAACATTTATATCTAGTCAACTAAACATATTTACATATAATTTTCCCAATTTTCATTTATAATGAAACACCAGTTTATTTTATTTTGTGAGATATCATCAAGAAATGTTCATCATTTATAGAATATCTGTAATTCCTGTGTTACATATTTGCTTGGAAAGCAATAAATTCAAAATGTTAATACTTTTCCTATGATATTAAGCTGACAATTCGTTCATCATGATCACATGGGCTTATGCCAAAAATAGCCAATAAGTCACCTATGTGTTTGTTTTGTTTGCTTTTTTTGGGAGTCTTCTAAGTTCTATACCCTTGGTTTTATCACATGTTGAAAGAGTACTCAAACAAGGGAGGTAATTAAGGGGTTAATTTTGTTCAGCGGAGATCTGTTTTGGTGGAGAGAGCGGACAGGATTAACAACACACATTGCAGAGAAAAGCTAGGAGGGACAAAGGAGACAACCCTGTACCAGGTTTGACAAAAAGTAACATAGGCAGTGGGATCGTCTAAATACACATTTTCTCTCTGCTCCAATTGGTACAAATTGTGGCTGAGCGGCCTGACAAAAAACTATTCTAACATTGACAGATAGCATAGCAGGTCTGTCTGGCTTTGGTTTGAGAACTTCCACTTAGACAAATCTGCCTGGCTGGGGCATGAGAGCTTCAACCTGTTAACAAGTCCATCCTAACTTCCTCCCAACAAGTCTGTCTGACAGCGGCCTAAGAACTTCCATCTAAGAGGTCTGCTCATCTGTGGCCTAAGAAATTCCACATAGCAAATCTGCCTAGCTTTGGCATGGTAACTTCTGCCTAACTGTGGCATGACAACTTTTACCGAACAGATCTGCCTAACTGTGGCATGATAACTTCTACCAAACAGATTTGCCTAAAAGTGGCATGATAACTTCTACCAAACAGATCTGCCTAAAAGTGGCATGATAGCTTCTACCAAACAGATCTGCCTCACTGCGGCATGATAACTTTTACCAAACAGATCTGCCTAACAGTGGCCTAAGAAATTCTGGCTGTGACTTGAGAAATTCCACTAAACAGGACTATGGCCCGAGAACTTCCGCTCACAAGTCTGCCTGGTTATGGCCGGATGTCACAAAAGGTGAATATCCTCATTCAAATAGTACACAACATAAAGCTCCTCCAAGTTCAAGTTCAAATTGAACATAAGAATAGCTAGACCTCAGTCGTCATCAGTGGGCAGGCTTTAATTTCCTGTAGTTGTGCTGTCAGTAATGGACAGATAAATCCCTCATTACCTTATGATAACAGGTATAACTACAGGTAATCCTCGTCACCTAATTATTACAGGTATAACTACAGGTAACCCTTGTCATCTTGTTACAGGTATAACTACAGGTAACCCTCATCTTCTAGTTACAGGTATAACTACAGGTAACCCTCATTACCTAAATACAGGTATAACTACAGGTAACCCTCATCATTTAGTTAAAGGTATAACTACAGGTAACCCTCATCATTTAGTTACAGGTATAAATACAGGTAACCCTCATCACCTAATTACAGGTATAACTACAGGAAAATCCCTTGTCACCTAATTTCAAGTGTAACTTCAGGTAAATCCCTCATCATCTAATTGTAGTGTAACTGTAAGTTATTTCCTAATCACCTAATTAAAGGTGTAACTAAAGGGAAACCACTTATGTAATTACAGATACATATTACTACAGGTAAATTTTACATCATCTAATTATATCATAACAGGTGTACCTGAGTAAATACAGGTAAATTAGCCCTGATGATTTAATCCCAAAATACATTATATCTTTCCTGACTCGTCAAATCTTCATGAACATCAATTCCATTTTGTTTAAAATTCCTATAAGAACCCATTTTGATTTAAAAAAATCACTTATAAAGGCATATGAAAATGTCACAAGTCCCACACTCATTCTGTTGTGAAATAATATTAAATGGATGGCACATCTTTCCTAGCAAAACCTCCAGGGGTTATTTTCAAAATAAATCTTAAAATTAAGCTTCTAATATATTAACATAATATTAGTTGTCAATGAGCTTTCATGCCGAGCTTCTACACAAAATGAAAAAAATAGCTCATTATCTAATGTGTCAGATTTAAAACCAATTCATCAGCCTTTACTTGACTAGCCATGTAGAAAGTAAGATGAAATGTGGAAATAAAATGAAGTCTGGTGAGAGTAAAATCACCTTCACAAAAAAAATAGTACAATGTCAGTAAGGCCAAAACAAAAATATATATGTTTCCGGTACCCTGAATGACCCTAGTTTTTACCCTCAACGTACCCTAAATAAATAATTTTATCTCACTCTAACGCACTCCATGCAGTGTTGGGATAACTTGTTCACCATCCCAGATGCAAACAAATTGATCGACAAACATACAGGTCGACTATATTTATAAACTTTCTATTTCATACGCAGGTATCAAAACCAAATTTAAATTCAAATCTCTTAAATAAGCCCCAACAACTAAAAAATTATCCTGACTGACCTACCCTTATTTTTTTAGTTATGTAACCCAAACGGTACATATTTTATTTTTAGTCTAAGCAATTAAGGAACAATCCTCAACCATGAAATTCCAGTGTTACTTAAACATGATTATCTGGAATGCATAAAGTGTGGAATACCTGAATCAAAGCCATGTATTAGTAACAATGACATTGCTTTCATCTTAAGAATTTTAAAATCAAAGAAAAATTGTTTCTTTTATGACAAATTGAGCTCAAGTAAAAATATCCTTTCATGCTTGAATTTTTCTTCCTGAATAATATGTATATATACTCTGTGGCACCCACCTCCGTACTTTGTAGTCTGGTAGGATAACGAAGTGATAGGATCTCTATCTGTACATCGGAATGTACTTGTATCTACGATATGTCAGCTTAACAGAGCAATAAAAGATTTTTAACAACTTTGACATTCTTAATTGATTGAAATCATAACTGAATTGTATACATCTTGGGATTTGATAAGATCATGCAGCTTTATAACTAAATAATGCCAAATTCTTTTTAAATTGCGTTCAATTTGTTTCAAATTTTTGAAATTTGAATTGCATAATGAAGCATCAAGCTAACAGTGCTATCACAAGCAGCTGGATCTTGACCTTCAGTCTATTCGGGACATAACTTGTTTTTATAATATTTCAAATTGGAATCAACACCCTACCGAATATATGACAGATATGAATGAGTTTTATACAGCATGTATGCACTGTTAAAAAGACATTTACGAAGACCCACTGTTACAAAAATGTTTATGACAATCATTCTTTGTTATTCAATAGTTACGTTTTGACGACTATTCTTAATATATGTACCTTTACAACCGGACGTTATGGGATAGGAAGAATAATCGATTTTCTCTGAATCTGATAAAATATTGTAGTACAGAAAAGTTCCGTAAACTATTAACAATATCCTGGATAGAAGTTTGGGATTGTTTGTTATTTAGCTTTACTGGCGACGTACTTTTAAGCACTTTATATTGTGATAAAAGTATAACACTCATCATGCACACCTTGGTGGGATCTCACGTTTAATCGTCACGGACATGTGTCTATGTCTGTTGACACGAAATAAAGGAAATATTAAACCATAAATCGTAACTAAAGTACGAAGATGTAGCATAAGCTACGGAGCTAAGGAATAACAGTGTATACATCATGTAAGTCATCTTTATAATGCTGATTGGAGAGACACAGTAGCTATCCGAATCAAATTTTCTTTGTAATCCTTTTTTTATAAGTGACCCCCTAGGATGTACTTTAAATGTTCCCTGTGTGAAACGTTACACTCCCCGACTAAGTAGATAAAGTTGTCAAAGGTTTTAAATGTCCGCCACGATGTGAACAGCTAATCGTATGATTGTGTCCCCTGATATAATCAGAGGGTGTCAATCGGGTTTGTGTTACTTTGTGAACTCCTCTGTGTGTCATAGAGTCAGTCAGCTTTGTTGTGGTGTCCCCTTAAACATCCATTAGAACAAATTTGGGGTGGTTTGTCCCCTCGGGGGTCAAACTAACCCAAACAGCTAGCAATGCTCCGTACAGGTTTGAATACATTAACAGGGGTTACCTGGACAGAAGTTTTACACCTGTACAATAGTGTGATGGTCGTAAACAACTTGCACCACAGTGCATTCTATTACCTGTCAGAATCTGTCAATATTGTTGTACCCAGGTATAACCCTGGCACAACCTGAAAATTGTTCTATTCAATCACAAGTATTGTCCACAACTATTTTTTTACCTCACTCTACATATATACGTAGCTTTAATACTTCCAAACTAACCTCCAATGTAGAATTCTTCAAACTGTAGGACAGACTTGACAATAACATTTTTTTGTCGAGACCTAACATATTATAGACAAGCTTCATTTATCGACATTCATTGTCCGAAGCCATTTAAAAGGACTGTACTTAAAAAAAAAAGTTTATATGTATAAACACAAATCACAATATAACATGAAGTCTGAATCAGGTCGATCTTTCCACTATTTAGATATGTTTGAACACTGGTCTGCTCACAGCTAATTTATGTATAGTTTATGTATACCTATACTGGTTTTGTACCCAGATTGAATCAGTTTTACATTAAGTACACTCTATACAATCCATAGCGACGTCTAGGTCTGGGACAGGTCTCTAACACATACATACATGTAGCGTATCTACCCACAATCAACAGGTAAACTTACAAATGGCCGGCACATTAATGTCAACTAGAGCATTTTTATAACCCTTAAAATATTAGATCCATTTCGATCTTAATATCTGCCCCACACACTGGTATACATGTATATTTACCTTTTTTTTCGGGTGAAGATATATGATCCAGTAATATGCAGGACAGATCAATCTGCGGTGATAATACTAGTACATCCACGCTAGCCCTGAAGCAGAGTCACACTAATTTCTCCAGTACGACAGTTTCTGTCACGCTTCCCACCACAATCAAACACTTCAACCAATGACACTGCGGGATTTTATCAAATTCTCACGATTAAAAAAACCAAAATCAGGTAAACATCCTTCGTTCACACAGGTGAGTTAGATTTCACAGGTAAAGAATTCAAAATTTTATAAAATCCCGTTCACCACTTCGGCAACAATTAAAAGGAAGTTAAACTTTCACCTCGATAACATTTGCATAGATTTTCAGCCGAGGTGTGTATTCAGGTCCACTTTCTACCTGTTAGATCCCAATTACAGGTGAGGAATTGAACTCTGTTGTTAAGGGTTAGGCCTAACTAAGACTTACCCATTCATTACGATCCACCTTTTACTCGCACAAGCTATAGGATCCTTATGATCAGTGCCGTCTGAAGTACTATATGTACTGTACCTCAGCACTGGTAAGTATAGCAGTACAGTCTGATCTCTTGGAACCTTTAACAGTAGTCCTGTAATGGTCTACCTATATGCACAGGTAAATGTACACCTAGACACCTGGACAGGTAGTGTTGGATAAGAACCGGCCTTACCTACACATTACCTTAGGGCTATAGTGCTCACACCGTCTGATCAGGGTCACACATATGCTTAATGGTGCTCTGAAAGCAGGGATGACAGAGGAGGGTGGCGGGTGTTATGATTCTGGTCAGTAATCAGCAACGTCCTATATTGGATATCACTCTGATTGCATATGTGCTGTCATTGGAAATAATATATTTAAACCTGATGGTGTTCTTAAACATCAAATTAGTGCCATACATTCAATTAAGAATTTTAAAAAAACCTTGTCTTATGACTTAAACACGATAATCTACAGACCAAAAAAATATATTGTATTTAAAAAAAATATCAGAGTACAAGTGTAATCTATAATATTCGTGTAAGTTATAGATCTCAATCAGGAGTTGACATTGTATATACATCACTGAATCAATCACAATGTCACAAGATCACTAGATATATGTAAATTGGGTATATTACAAAATAAATCATGATAATATAGAAATAGTTACACACAATACATCATTGTAATTGATCAGCTATCTACCTGACTCTTAGCTATAGGTCATATGTTCCACTTAATTTTATTTTTTTTGCTTGATTGTATTTCTTGGTGTTTTTTTTAAAAAAAAAAAAAATATTGTTAATTAATTGTCATCTTAACATCTGGTAATATACACAATATAGGTCAACTAATCAATTAGGGGTTTGTTGGGTTTTATGGAAGAACCCTTCATTGTGTCATATTTCAATGTCCTTTTTTCTCATTTTCTTAAGAATTCCTTTGTACATATCCCTCCATTTATCGCCAACCCCTTTATAATGCCAAAATTTCTCTGGACAAATGGTGGCAGTATAACAAGGTTTTACTGGTGTTATTTCAGATTTATAATCACATACATGAAAACTCTGCCATTCATCTTTTTATAAATCCTTCTTGTTAATTAACATTTTGATATTTTGAAAGATATATATATAGTCACAAAATTACAGATTGTGACCTTAGGGAATGTATATATATGGGAAGTTGGACCAGGACAATTATATGTTCGTGTAATCATGGGCTTAGAATATTGAACACTCGTAGTACATGACAATATGATATTTTCTACTATGATCAGTCCTGAGAAATGATTGCTTTATTATTACATTTTCAATAGAAATATAATCTTACAATGTTCATAAATGTGAACTTTAATGAGGCAACTTGTGACACAGTTAAGATAATCAGGGCAAGCTTACACCACTCTGACAGGGCACTATTCACCCTACAAAGAAAGCCATCAAATTGATTAGACAAGAAACTCAATCAAACATTTCAATGACTATAGTCATGATGGGAAACTGATCACTGAAGTTTTTTATTTTATTTTTTACATTTTTCATACAAAAGACTTAATTGTATGCTGTCATAATCAACATTCCATGTAAATGACAAAACACTATTTCTTAACAAGGCAACAAGCAAATGTGCATGTTGTATTACAGTCTTTAGACGGCTCAAGCCTGGGGTTCTGTCCCAGAATTCCTAACCCATTTGTCGTGCTATTGTTGGCATGTTACATGTAAATACCAGAAATATCCGATGTTTAAGTCGCGATTAACTCACAATGAGGCTGGTTGTCCACGGTATCATACCTACATACTTACCACCATAAGACCTTGAGTAACGAGAGCTCCGGCTTACAATGGGGGATATACGGTCTGTGTAATAACACTGACGGAAATATTTAACTGTATAACATGTACAATGTGAGATCATGTGGTTAGGACTAATCTAATAAACACGAGGCATTCAGTTATGTCTACGATATAAATAAGCTTATTGACTTTTATGAATTTTCTGCAAGGAAATCCTTAATGTACAGTGTAGCTTATAATGACTCCAGATAAATGAGGCATTCTCTGTTGGCCTACTCATTGTTTATACCTCTAACCTAATACAAACGCTGTGTAATTCCATTTAAAACAACTACTTCTATTTCCCCCCAGCTACCATTAATTACAGAACAAAAACACATGGCCGGTAGTTATGTGTATTTAATTTACTTAATACATGTACTTTATTTTTCTGAGAGTTATAGATATTTAAGTTAAAACACAAAACTAAGCATGTGAATAAAACAAGAGGCCCATGGGCCTTAACGGTCACCTGATATATTTATACAGAGAGTTGATTTTGTTTTTAACATGAACAGAAATTTTATTCAAAGTGACAAAAAACAATCAAACCACCTTTTTCAATATCTAGCATACAGATTTCAGACTAAAAAGTATTTGAAACTAGCACCTCTGATTTTAAACAAGGAAAATGAAGAAATTATAGCACACTGACTCCTTTGAGCACCACCCTACAGCCCTTGGGGGTAGGGCTGGCTCAACATTTTCAAAGTATCAAACTGTCAACTCAAGGTTATAATTCCAATCAAGTTATTAACATGTAATATTCAAAGTATCATTTGCCATTATAAACCATAATAAATTTTGCTAACCCAAATTGAATTACTTCCAATGGAAATTAAACAAATGTTGGTCCAAAATGTGATTTCCCTATATAAACTATAGTAAAGTTTACCCCCTCCCCAGGGGGGAAACGTGAGACCCCAGGGTCAAGAAATTCACAATTT